>NW_017672600.1:24005-36871 GCF_001879085.1 Nicotiana attenuata
TATATATATATATATATATATATATATATATATATATATATATATATATATATATATATATATATATATAATAAAAAGGTATTACATAGGTGGAGACTGAAAATATCGAGGGAAACATAGATATTGCATAGAACCGGAGGGGATAATGAGTATAGTTCAAACTTTGAGGGTGAGTTTCACATTTAAAGCAACAACAACAACAATAATATATGCAGTAGTACTTTACACCGTGGGGTCCGAAGAGAATAGTGTGTATGTACAAGTATTTTTAGAAAGAAATTTGTATATAATAATTCAAATAAGAATCTTAATTATTCCATTCATGAATTTCTTTTATATAGAATGCTAAAAAAAGGGTATCCTCGCTCTTCCTCGGGAACAAGGATGGTGCGTAATGCAAATGCAGGCAAGCTAGTAAGAAAAAGATAAAGATATTTCGCAGTAGAGAGAGAGCCACGATATTACCATATTTTTATACCATGGTCCACGCAAGCAAATAGCTTAACCCTATGGGGTCCTTTGATTCAATTGTGGAATAGACAAGCTTTGATATTTTATGGAATTAGCTATTAAATTATTTATATAAAATAACTAAAATCAGGTTTTTTGATATAAAGTGTATGTCAATTGGTTTTGTGACTCTTTACAAATTTATTTTTAGTTTTATGATCTTATCTTTCTTTTTTTGAAACATGGGAGATTTACTTATAAGAGATCTGTCTTTTTTCACATAAAAAATCCAAAAAAGGTCATTTTATAAAGTTATAAATTATAAAGGGGTATAATATACAAATAGTACAATATTAAACTTATATCCATTGCTAAATATGTAATAATCAATACAATCTCAAATTCTATCTCGAAATTAGTATCCTTGTTCCGGTAACCAAACCACCCCTATGGGTTAACTTATCGGACCAATTTTTTGACAGTTTGTAGAAGTGATTATTGAAAAGGTTATAAGAATATAGTTATCTCTAAAATTGATGTTTTTTTGGGGGGGACGATAACCAAGCGCGGATTATAATTAAGAAAAATACTTGAATTAAAAAAATGTATTTAAAAAAATCCCAAGCTTGAGTTAGATAGTTCACTTTTGGCCTGTAACCATTAACTTCCATGTATCCCCATATTCCCCGGGGTTAGTTCCTTTTTTCTATAAATATACTTTTAGACAGCACAAAAGGAAACTGAAGGAGAGGCAGTGTAGAGAAATACGGAGAGCTGTCAAAAGGTAAATGCTACCTTACCTTAATGTCCACTTTCCTCGGAAACTTTCTTGTTCCATCTCTGTCTCCTTGAGACCTAATTATTATCAATTTAAGAAATTGTTCATTTGTTGCTATAGAATTTCTTTTTTCTTTACACAGAGTTTCTGAAAATCTGGAATATCAGATTTTGGATCTTTGTTCTTGTTTTGGAACAAATCTAGAGAAAAGGAAAAAAAAAAACCATTTTTCGATTACTCCGCCGTTCATACAATTTTTAACCATTTATTTTCTTTTTCTGAGATGGGAAAATGGTGTAACTCTGCATGTGGTGGCCACTAAACAAGAAGAGCCGTTGGTTTCACCCAGAATATTAGTATCATAATCTGCATTCTCCGGAAATGTTTATAATCTGTTTTATCTGTTAAATGACCTTTTCAAGATTCTCTTCACATGACTTTAGTTAACCGAAATGTAAGGGGGGAAAAGCATATTTATTTACTTGGACGGTGTAAAATATCCGAATAATTGCTTTATTCTTATGTTTCCCTCTGCATTATAAAATATCTTGGACCTAACATTGTTATTCTCCACTCAAAACAGGTTCAGGGTTGAAGACTCTGGACGAAAATCAATGGGGTCTCTGGGAATAAGTGAGATTTATGATAAGAGCAGCTTTAACGAGATGGAGTTTGAATTCGACCCCAGTGCCCCTCCTCCGTTCAGGCTGGCTGAGATACGAAATGCAATCCCTAAGCATTGCTGGGTTAAAGATCCATTTAGGTCCTTGAGCTATGTTGTGAGGGACGTTGTATTTGTTGCTACCTTGATTGTCATAGCAATTCACTTGGATAGTTGGTTGTTTTACCCAGTTTACTGGGCTATCCAAGGCACCATGTTTTGGGCAATCTTTGTTCTTGGACATGATTGGTAACTATCTTGTCTTAATCAACATTGCTGTTTTCAGATTCGAATATGTTGCTTTATTTTTGTGTTTTCCCCTTCTCTTTTCTTTTTGTAGTGGCCATGGCAGCTTTTCAGACAGCCAGTTGCTAAATAATGTGGTTGGTCACATACTTCATTCTGCCATTCTGGTACCCTACCATGGCTGGTTGGTGCTTCAATTTATCTCCTCTTTTTCTTTTAGGTAATTTATCTTTTTTACTTTCATAAGTTAATGTATGGATACTTTTCTCTAACAGGAGAATCAGCCACAAAACTCACCATCAGAACCATGGAAATGTGGAGACTGATGAGTCTTGGGTGCCGGTATGTTCCTTATATTATTACTGCCAATTATTTACCCATAAATAAAGTAAATATATAATAATCTCTTTTCCTCCAGATGCCTGAAAAGCTATACAACAAAGTGGGTTATTCGACCAAGTTCCTAAGATACAAGATCCCCTTTCCCTTGTTAGCATATCCAGTGTACCTGGTAAGAGATTGCATCTATCTACATTTGAAACGTAACGTAGATACAAAAGATTTCATGTTATACATCTGTGATGCAGATGAAGCGAAGTCCAGGAAAATCTGGTTCTCATTTCAACCCATACAGTGATTTGTTCCAACCCCATGAGAGGAAGTATGTGGTAACATCAACTCTGTGCTGGACTGTCATGGCAGCTCTCCTCGTCTATCTGTGCACTGCCTTTGGTTCTCTGCAAATGTTTAAGATTTATGGCGCTCCTTACTTGGTCAGTCACGCAAATCTCTACTTAATTTGCTTTTTCTTCATTAATTAACTCTGCATCTTGTTTTCAGATTTTTGTAATGTGGCTGGATTTTGTTACCTACTTGCATCACCATGGTTATGAGAAGAAGCTTCCCTGGTACCGCGGCAAGGTATACGACATCATCAATATCCTCATCTAGTATTTGAAAATTTTGATAAGTATGTTGTATGTGAAGTGTCAAATGCTAAACCTAGTGAAAAATTGAACAGGAATGGAGTTATCTAAGAGGAGGACTAACCACAGTTGATAGAGACTACGGATTGTTTAACAACATACATCATGACATTGGAACACATGTTATCCACCATCTATTTCCTCAGATACCACATTATCACTTGAGAGAAGCGGTATGTTGTTCTAAAATTAATAGTACTGTACCATCTAGTATTCTAATACTGAAACCTGCTGCTGATGATTCTAAAATATGTTGCAGACCAAAGCAGCAAAGCCAGTACTTGGCAAGTATTACAGGGAACCCAAGAAATCAGGGCCAATTCCTTTTCACTTGGTTAAGGATTTAACAAGGAGCATGAAGCAGGATCATTATGTTAGCGATTCCGGGGAGATTGTTTTCTATCAGACCGATCCACACATCTTCCGATCTGCTCCAAAGGATGAATGAGTGACAAAGAGAAATCAAAACAATCTCATTAACTAGTTCCACAAACTTGGTATTAGCTATAGTTTTATAATTGCAACCTATTGAAAAAATAGGCTTGAGAGCTTTTTGTTAGTCGATAAGATTGTGTTCCCATTATTTCTCTCTTGAAAACAAAACTACAAGAAAGAACAGGGCTTTTTTTTCATGTTTCATGGTTTATTTCTATTCCTTCAATCTTGGCTTTCCCTTTTTTCTTTCTTGGTTGAGCAACCGTATGGCGAATTCCAAAGAGAGGGGAAATGACAGTAAAATATTGTTTGCTTCCATTAGCTAAAGAGTAGTCTTTCTGTCACAAGGGTAATTTAAAGTAAAAGAGGGTGAATACGTTTGTCCTTTCGGTGTAGGCAAAGCTTAGATGAGGACTGTCCAAGTACCTTCCCATTATCTAATTACTACCTCAACTAGTATTATAATCTCAAGACTTTAACGCCAATATAATATGTTTTACTTAAACATAGAAAATGAGTTTAGTTTATGTGAATTTCATGTGACGAGCTACACGATTATTTAGGAAAGAACAATTGGTGTGAACAGGTTACCTAGTTAAGTTATTCAAGGGGCATCCATATATATGTAAAAACAAGTAAGTACTTTAGAAAGAGACGATTGCCAAAAATGGTCCAGAAATATATTGTCGTATCATACAGAATCATTAGCCTCTCCAAACTCATAGATTGTTTTCGAGGATGCAAACGGTACCACAGGATAGTGATAGAACGAGGATATACAAGTGGAAGCTCTGAAGCTAGTTGTTGCTCGTCTCTGTTCCATAAATAAGAAAGAGAAGCAGGGGAAAACAGGGGAAACACTAGCCTCGTATAGTGAACCACTACGCCCACCTTTGTGCCTCTGCTGACTCTCTATGTGGATCTGTGCTTTTCTTGGAAGTCCAAACAAAACTGCTGCATCCACCAACCCCAACATCTTCAGAAGGAATTCTCTATTGTTTTTATATTTAAGTACTCCTCCTTGCTTCACTCCTGACACACTTTATCACTTTGCCACACATCTGCATCTACTTTTGTTATGATTTCTTAATGGTAAGTTTTTAAACTCGGTAACGAAGTTATTACCCACTCGTACCTTTCTAAGTGAAGGCATTTTGTTTTTAAAAAAAGAATATTAAAACTTATTGTATGGGATAAAATTGATTTATAATAAATGGTCGAACGATAGCATGACACGTTGAACCTAAGATAGGTAAAAGACGAGTCAAGTAACAACCAGTACCGAGAACAACAACTGCAATCGACATCGGGTAAGTCCCGAAGGGAGCATGTTCAACGGGAACAGATTGAGTATTTTTCATCGGATAGCATTCCATGAGAGAATATTCTCTAACATTAATAAGCAATCGTCACAGAGAATATTTGTATTCATGGCATGCCGTTACATATTTATTAATGACTCCTTTATTATCATTTAAGTGGGGCTTGATCATATGATGTTGTTTCCCTAGGTATAGCTATAAATAGCATGCTCAACATCCATTGTAACACATGAAATTTTGGGAGAAACACATGCTATATTTTACTTTCGCTCTCAATTAAACAACTTTATTTGCTCTTTGTCATTGCTTTTATTTTTTCCTCGGAGATATTGTGATCGGAGCAACGCTTGTCATCTTCTTCAATTTCTATTGCTACGTCTTATTTTTATCTTATTTCTTTATCGTTTATGGATTAAATCAGTTCGCTTGTCTATAAATCACGTAATAAATTAATTGTACCATTTTGCAGGTAAACAGTTTGGCGCCCACCGTAGGGCTTGGACAGTTGCGTAATTGCTTTGATCCTTATGTTTGTTACTAACTTGTTTGATTTTTCCCTAGAAAGAAATCAGAAAATGGCAGCTAATGATGTCACCACCCCACACAACATTGAGTGACACGAAGATTTGCTTCAACATGAAGATTCAATCAGCAACACCCGAAATGAAGGGGACGAAGCAACCCCGGTTCGAGAAGGGCAACACTCCCGACATGTGCAGGAGCCAACTCCGGATGACGCGGAGGAAGAACATATTGTGGAAACGGTGAAAATCTTAAGAGAACGGCAGAAGGCAATCATGAGTCATATCTCAAGGTAGGACCGGGTAATGACAGAGTTAAAACAAGCATTGTCAGGTGCTTCCAATAATGTAAACGGAAGGGGCCCGGTTCCTCCTAGCGCTCCTGCAAATCAAACGGCTCAAAGAATCGATAATAACACCGCAAGAGGGGAGGTCGATATTGATGGTGCCAGAGGGACCGGTAGCAGATCTGGAATGACAACGGGATGACCCCTTCAAAATCGAGCTCATGAGGTTCATGTTGCGGCCAAACGCACTCACGCAAGTGCACGTGATCGTCAAGTAATAAAGTAGTGAGTAGAGTATCGTTCCCACGAGGATTTGTGATTAACTATTAACTAAATTAGACTATCCTAATTATCTATAGAAGAATTAAACCTAGAAGTATTTGATTCTAAACTAATTAAATAAAGAATATAATAATGAACTTTGAACAGAGAAAGAGCAGATTTTTATGATATCAATGTAAAGAAAACGATCTAGGGTTATGGGCTATCTAACATTCCTATTGTATTCTTCAATTGAATTGACTAACTAATTTATCGAGTTTATTGGTTGACAGGGTTAATATTGCTCATAAGAATCTGTCGAGTTCTTACTCGCCTATTCAAGCTAACCTAATGCATATATGTCTATGGAGTTAGAATCAACAAGAACGCATTTATAATTCCTGTATTTCAACCAAGCAAGGCAATTAGGTATATGTCTATCCTAACCGCGAATCCGTTCCCCGATGCCCAGGTTCAAGAACTTGCTCTATTCAATCCTATATGCAATCTAGAATTCCCACTTTCGAGTTCAACTCTAGATTCGTAGATAGTATTCAATTGGTGATCAAGCAATTAAATAATTAAGTGCAGGATTGAATAAATAAACCAATATGATAAACTAAGGAATCAAAATCAATATTCGAATAATAATAGTCATGAAAGAACCACAACCCTAGAACGTGAAGTTTAGATCCACATAGACATGGTAGCAAAACAACAAATCATACAAAGAAACATAAAAAGACTAAGTTGGTGGAAGAAAAGATGAAACCCGACCTCCACGGCGGCTCTGTGCTTGTGTTTTCCTCTCAAAAACGTCCTCCACTTTCAAAATACCGTTTTTCCATGTATATATACCAAGTAGGGTTGGGCCCAAACAATTATAACTTCTCCAATGTGAAAAAGGACATTTTTCCCGGGTTTGACTAGCGCGATCGCGCTAGTCGTCGCGCTAGTGTTCGCGCTAGTGGCCCAGTGTTCTGCCTGACGAGCGCGACTTGAGCGCGATAGCGCTATTGACGTGCATTTCTCACCCTGTTCCGTTTCGAATGTGGAAAAACGTAAAACATGAATGTTGTAGCCCTTTGAATTAGCTTTCCAACCATATATTGTGGAGCCCAAATGGAGTTCTGAGCAAAACGTTATGTCTATTTTACTAGACAGTGCGCAATATGCCTACTCGAGTCTTCGTTTGTTCTAACTATCATCCGTTGACCCCCAAACACGGTCCCAGCTTAATTCCTTGGGATTTTACTCAGACATCAAAGCTCCAAATCACTTGAATTCATTCCATAACATCTATATAGCTCGGAATCACTCCTACAAGGCATAAAACACACAGTTAGTGCAAAACACTAGCGATTAAAGCTCAACCTCAATTAAAGTGCAGTAAATTAGAGTGTAATAATCGACTAAAATATGTAATTATAACCTATCATCAAGGGAAATGAACGAACGTATGGATCAAAATGCGAAAGAGTTTCATGCCCGAATGGATCAGATTCCGGACGCACCACCAGTTTTGAAAGGCCCAGATTCAAAAAAATACATGCAATTTCCATTTAAGCTGAGCGCAACACCAATGTTTATTCCGAAGAGGTTCAAGATGCCAGACATACCAAATTACGATGGGACTTCGGATCCTCAGGAGCACATCACAACATACACCACGACTGTGAAAGGGAACGATTTGGCTCAACATGAGATCGAATCGGTCTTACTGAACAAGTTTGGTGAAACCCTCACAAAGGGGGCTCTGACATGGTATTCACTCTTACCCAAGCATTCAATTGACTCTTTTGAAATGCTTACAGATTCATTTATCATGGTCCATACAGAGGCAAGGAAGGTCCAAGCTAGGAAGGCAGACATATTCAGGATTATGCAATGTGAGTCTGAATTCTTGCGAGAATTCGTGATCCGGTTCTAGAAAGAGATGATGGTGCTACCGCCTGTACCGGATGAGTGGACAGTGGAGGCATTCACAATGGGTTTGAATCCGCGAAGCTCCGACGCCTCCCGGAAGTTGAAGGAAAGCCTGCTCGAATTTCAAGAAACCACATGGGCGGATGTCCATAATCGTTACGAGTCAATAATAAGAATAGAGGACGATCATCTCGGGTTCCTAACGTCAACCAAGGGGTGGGACCGAGACAAAAACCAAGATAAGTATAAATGTGACTTCGATGCGAATCGGCGGTCTTCTAAAGGTCGTTTATTGCCGTATGAAAGAACCGAGAGACGCAACAGCAAAGGGTGTTGGTCCTCGGACAGGTTCGTTCCTGATAGAAGAACCGACCATGGCTAAAATAATAGGTCATTACAAGAAAAAGAGGTACCCGGGATTCCACATATCCAGGTTATCAGATTATAACTTCAAATTAGGATAGTGGAGTTGGTGTCGGCTGTCACACCTCCTTTTTACTACATCGCGAGGGTGTAAAGGAGTTTTTCCAATTAATGGACAATCGGAACGGGATTTAGTATTAATATTCAGAGTCGCCACTTGGGAGATTAATGGTGTCCCAAGTCACCGGTTGAATCCCGATCTGAGAAAATTATGACTCTGTTAACAGTCCGCGAACCAAAACTCCGAGTAAGGAATTCTGTTAACCCGGGAGAAGGTGTTAGGCATTCCCAGATTCTGCGGTTCTAGCACGGTCGCTCAACTGTTGTATTTGATTTTATCCGATTTCGAAACATGTCCAAACTCATGTGCTTTTATTAGTAAACCGCTTTTATTACTTTTTTTTATTTTTTATAAGAATTGCAACGTCGTGAAAATGCATCTCGAACCACATCGCACCAGTGCACCCGTGATTGTTAACACATTTCGACTTCGTTGAGATTTGGATTTGGGTCACATAAATGTGCACCCGAATTTAGGAAAGTAATATTATTAAAATACGTGCCTCAAGCAACTACGCATTATCATCTTTGGGGAAAACCGTGAAATTCGCTAAACGGCTCATCCCGGAGTCTAAGTATTTTTATAGCATTTATTGAGGGCCGCGCGATTTGTAGTTTTATTCGGCGAGGCTCGTCACATTTTAGTTAAAGGTCAATCCTAGAACAATCTACAATTCTCTACTCAATTTTGTCTCTAATAAAGGGTAAAAGTCCTAATTAACTTGCCATTGGTCTAGATATGCCTTTGGGCCCAAAGACAAACGCCCTGGCCCAACTGGAGTTTCATCCGTTTAAACGGCTGCTAAGCTTTGCCAGTTGATAACTCAAAAATAATGAATTCTGTCCAAAATGCTAAGGGCCCAACGCTTTGGGCCTAATGTTAGGACAGTTGGCCCAGATATGATTAAATACGTCCAAGTATAACTGAGGAACGTAGCTTCAGGATCGAACCCAGGCAAGGACAGCCTGAATATAAATCCAAACGTCCCAGCCTTCCCAATGTGACTACCAATTTATGCAATTATTCACTTTTTCTGGGATTCGACAGTAGTAGTAGTCTAATTGCCAGTTCACTTAAAACAAAACAACTGTGGTGAGCTTCATTTGGATTAATGCTATGCTACAATTATTTAGGTGTTCCTGGATTAAACGAGTTGAAGTTAACACTGAAACATGGGTCACTTTTAAACCCTAACAACAAAAATGAAACTGCATCGCATTATCCTACGCCATACTAACAGCATGTTGAACCAAATTTAAAATCACTAATCAACTGAGCTAACTTAACAATTTATAAAATTCGTATACGAATTCAAACAGCAGGAATCATTCTGAGTCGAACAGTCCGAGTTTAACAGTCCAATGAGCTTAACTACAGGAATCAACTATCAGACATGTATCAAACCAGTCCAAGCAAATGATTTAACTGACTTACACATTCGACAACTAATCATCAGTTCCCAAACCAAATAACATATTCATTTAAACTACGAATCCACAGCGGAAAGCTGCTTCAATTTCAGTTCACATTTCCAGCAGGATGAGGATACATTATGTCAAGCTCAGAATGTGTACCTGACTTCGAAATACAAGGAGAAATAGGATAGGTCAGCAACAATAAATACAGCAGCAGCAATTCACTGATGCTTAGCACAGCTCAGAAATAAATCAATAGCCCACAGGTGATTTCATAGCTAGCAGATTCAGGAACAATTTCGAAAAATTAACTTGAACACCCACAGAAACTCAAAATCCCAACTAGGTGACCCAGAAATGCTCAAAACCAATCTGATCTACCATATCAACTCAAAATCAGGTTGAATAAAACCAGAAACCATTCGAGAACCAGCTAGTAAACCTCAGCAACTTTCAGGAACTAGGAGAATGAGAATCAACAACTAGAAATCAAAATTAACTTGAATTATCTAATGGAACAATAATTTTTGATTTTTGAAGGTTTTCTATTTTTTTTGTTTCGAATTTTGAATTGTAGTTTTCAGATCTGGAATAAAAACTGGAGCACACTGTTTTTTGGGGGAAACTCTAAGGCTAAAAAAAAACTTCTTATTCAAGGCACTAGAGGCTGCCTTTTATAGGCAAAGATGAGGGCAGCCCCCAATTTTCTATTTTCCTCTTAGTCCCTATTTTATTTTCAGCTTAGTCCTCTCTTTACTGACATGTTTCTCAAGTTAACACACTAAAATTACTGAAGTTACACTAAAGTCCTGCTTTGGAAGGTCCTAGGAGATTCTAGTTTCAACTACCATGTGCTATCCAATCTTAAATGTCTAAGCTACCCTTGAATTCAACCTAAAATTACTAACACTAGTCGAACTATCAGCTATAACCAAACTAGCTACTCGACTATGGTTAATCAATCAATTGTAAACCCAATTATCAAAATAGATTCGAAACAAAATTAAACTAACATCACAAAACAAGACTAACCAAAAATCAGAACCAAAATTAGAAACAAAAACTCATGGAATCAAGAATAATCAAAGGCATAATCCAACTTATTGTATCATGAATTAAAGCCAACCTAATATGAACTAAAACGAACACTAAGAACAGGATCGACTAAAATCAGCATAAACCCTAAGCAAATTAATCATGAACAAAATAGCAAAAAATCTTATTGAACATAACAGTCACTCAAAAGAAAAACAGAAAAGGAAAAATTAAGGAAATACCTAGATTTGAAAGGAAACCTGGCCATCCTAAAAGCTCGAATCCAAACTCGACTTATTGGTTCCATCCCCAAATGACATTAATCCTTTGTTCTTAGCAAGAACGAACGAATAACGTTATTAGGAGACTGAACCATACCAAAAGCTCCAAGGAAAAGCAGAACAGAAACCTTGCACACTCGAGTCTCGAATTAGACTTTTTCAGATTCAAAATTCGAGGTACTTGAATGGCATTCGAGGGATAAGGACGACGGAATCGAGATGAGGGAGGGGAGGTGACCCTAGGGTGTTAATTTGGTGGGATTTGGACATGGGCGCCGCCGCGCACGGTGGTGGCGGCGCTAGGGTTTAACTTATTTGAGGCGTTTGATTGAGATTCGAGGGCAAAGGCTTGGGGGCTTGGGAAGAGGGGAGGAAGGCGATTCTACAGTGTTAGTTTGGTCGGATTTGGGTAAGTTTGTGACTTGGCTGGAAAACTTAGATTGGATATTCGAGGAGGTGGGTTGGGATTCGAGGGCCATGGATGTGGGGGTTGGAAAGACGAGGTGAAGGAGAGTATAGTGTGAAATTTTGGGGGCCATCGGAGCATCGCCGCCGGCGGCGGCGCTAAGGCGGAGGACGGCGGAGATGGGAGGAGGACGGTGGGGCAATGCCGGCGTTACAGGGAGTACGAGGAAGATGGGTTATGTTTTGGGTTGTGTATGATTTTCGGACAGTTTTATTTAACTTCAAGAATCAATCGTGGCCATTGAATTAGAGGGGATGGACGGTCACGATTAAACGACGTCAAAACGACGTCGTTTTGAGTATGGGGCAATTGGACCGGGCAGGGCGTTTGGGCCAGTGGTTTGGTCCGGTTTTGAGGGGTTTTTGGGGTGGGCTAAACCATTTTTGGCCCAATTTGGGCATTTTATTGAGACCAATTTGTTTTCTTTGTATTTTCTTTATTTTGCTTTTTGTATTTTATTTTTTGTAATTTTATATTTATTTGTCTATTTTATAAAATGCTAAAACAAAACAAAGACCTGATTAAACTATTTAACTCCTAGAATTATTAAAACTCTATTTAAGATAAATGCAACAATTAACAATTAAAAGTGCAAAGAAACTGTTTTTTGCAATTTTCTTTAATTTTGTTCTAGAACTAACTAATACCTAGTTAATACTAAAATTATGAAATTAAATCCCATAAATGCAAGTGCGTATTTTTGTATTTTCATATGAATTAACATGCACAAATAAAATGCAAACAATTAACAGAAAATGACACAAAATTCACAAAATTTGTAAAAATAAGGAAAAAAATCATTTTTTGTTTGATTTTTAGGAATAATTCATACATAGGGCAAAAATCACGTGCTCACAGCTGCCCCTCTTTGCCCGGAAACACGAAGAGTTTTCATGCAAAGATAAGTGAGCGGAAACGAGCGATATTTGCCCGTTCGAATACTCCGTGTGAAGCATTTTTGAAATCCGTCTGACCGAACCCTGCTTCAAAGGTTGCCTACATATCCTTGGCTAAAAAGGAATCAGGTCAGTGTAGTTCGGGAAGGTTTGGTAGCTGGGACTACCAGGAGCTGTGATTTCACTGCTGTTGCTGTTGCTACTGCTCGCTGACCTCCTTATTACACCGTGTTAAAATAAAAAAGAAGCTAGCCTAAGCTATGATCTACGAATTACAAGAGGGTCCTATCTATGTCTTCTAACTTGTTCTTGTGTTGCCTCGAATTTGTATCTTGTAATCTTCCGATGGTATTCCTGTTGTTGTCTTGCATTGTGGTTGGCGATATTGCTGCCATTCCTCCGAATGATGCTTGATT
>NW_017672600.1:36890-122086 GCF_001879085.1 Nicotiana attenuata
GCTGTAAGAGCACGGAAGATGTCGGCCAATATCATAGGTGCAAGTGTACTTTTGGCTTGAGTAATTAACGTGCTGACGACCCCAGCTATTTTTATGTCAATGTTCCCATCCTTCCTTGGAAATACTAAAAGCCCCAGGAAAGCTACCATGAAGGCGAAACGTCGATGCTCCTCCCACTTCTGGCGGTTTCCTTTGCTACATATCTTACTTTCTGGGTTGTTGAACCCCCCGATATGGCATCGATGATATATGAAGCTCAGAGTACAAAAGCCATTTGCTAGATCTGTGTTATGGACGGTTCTGACTATCTTCAAAGAGTCTAGAAATCTGTGCACGGCTACAACTCTGGGGGCAACCAAGTATTTGTGCCTCAACGGAACCTCATCCTTTCCAATGTAGCCAGCTATTTCCTCTAATGTCGGGGTAAGCTCAAAGTTCGAAAAATGGAACACATTATGTGCTGGGTCCCAACATGTAACCAGTGCTCTAATAATATCCCCCCGAGGCAAAATATCGAGCAAACCTGTAAGCCCTTTCAAATGTTTCTTGACTGCATCTTGCCCTTCTCCGCCTAAATCGTTCCACCACAGACGTAACTCCAAGGGGATTTTATGCATGATTGAAAATAATTCATTTTGAGTCGTGCTTATCCTACACATTTGTTAAGGTGATTTTTATCACTTATTTTGACCTAAAAGAGAAAAACGACACAATCTCTGTTCAAATTTCCAATTTAAACAAACAGCCGGTATTGCGGATACGGCCTTTCAGCACTTCATAAAGAAGATTTTAAGGCTATGCCTGCTAACCGTTAAAAAAAATGACTCAGGGTGGCTGTTCTTGCAAAAATAGCCTTCCGGCGCCCTTTTGGGGACATTCGGCTTATTCTAAACAAGAATGGCGGCACCCGACTTATTCATGATGAAATTAAAAATGTTGGCATTTTTTGGCTATTTTTGAAAAAGGGAAGGTTGGACCCGATGAGGGTTGCCTACGTATCTCACATCCGGTGAGAATCAAACCAGCGTAGTTCGGGCAAACAAACTAGCTATTTTCAAAAACAAAACTCTTTTTGTATTTTCTTTTCAACATCTTGAAAAATAAGAACCTTTTGTTTTTCCTTTCGCGAACTATTGCTAAAAATAAAAACTATTTGTTTTGCGTTTCAATTGGCACATAAACAAATTATTTAAAATAATAAAAATATTTTTGTTTTCCTTTTCCATTGACATCAAACACTTCTCTTATTTTCTCAAAAATCCGGCGGAGTTTAGGCACTACTTGGACATTGATTTTTCTAATATAGGAAATTAACTCTCTACACTGCTATTTCCTCTTTTGGTTGTTCCACTTTTTCCCAAATATTCAAAGCCGGTCAGCATGCGGGTCCCAAACAGATAAATGCACAAGTAGGATGCAGCAAGATGGTCCATTATTCCGGGTACACCTGTCCTAGACGGACCCAACCCCTGTGTTGAGTCCCCTAAGTCATATGCACGTGATGCAAATAAGCGTTCCTACTAGGGATCCGGCATGAAGTCAAGTTATTCTAGGTTCAAAGCCTGGGTATAAGTTCTAGACTGTGTACCCGAGCGGACAACTCGAGTCGAGGAGGGGGCTACGTACCGGGAACCAAAAGGCCATCCGGCTTAGTAACTTTTCCGGCGTCTTTCTTATTTCAGGGTATTGACACTAACAGAATAGGGAGTCTCAACCAGTAAGCACATCCCCAGAGATGAGAAGAGAAGGGTTTCGGCACAGTTTATATACAGTTCAGATAATATCAAAGCGGTAAAGCATTTAGCACATTTAGCATGAAACATGTAGGAAAATCAGATATAGCCAAACACAACACATATCTAAGCTCGAATTCTGAACCCTGAACCAAAGTTCTGGGTTCTTGTCCCCAGCAGAGTCGCCAGAGCTGTCACACCTCCTTTTTACTACACCGCGAGGGTGTAAAGGAGTTTTTCCAATTAATGGACAATCGGAACGGGATTTAGTATTAATATTCAGAGTCGCCACTTGGGAGATTAATGGTGTCCCAAGTCACCGGTTGAATCCTGATCCGAGGAAATTATGACTCCGTTAACAGTCCGCGAACCAGAACTCCGAGTAAGGAATTCTGTTAACCCGGGAGAAGGTGTTAGGCATTCCCGGATTCCGTGGTTCTAGCACGGTCGCTCAACTGTTGTATTTGGTTTTATCCGATTTCGAAACATGTCCAAACTCATGTGCTTTTATTAGTAAACCGCTTTTATTATTTTTTTTTATTTTTTATAAGAATTGCAACGTCGTGAAAATGCATCTCGAACCACGTCGCACCAGTGCACCCGTGATTGTTAACACATTTCGACTTCGTTGAGATTTGGATTTGGGTCACATAAATGTGCACCCGAATTTAGGAAAGTAATATTATTAAAATACGTGCCTCAAGCAACTACGCATTATCATCTTTGGGGAAAACCGTGAAATTCGCTAAACGGCTCATCCCGGAGTCTAAGTATTTTTATAGCATTTATGAGGGCCGCGCGATTTGTAGTTTTATTCGGCGAGGCTCGTCACATTTTAGTTAAAGGTCAATCTAGAACAATCTACAATTCTCTACTCAATTTTGTCTCTAATAAAGGGTAAAAGTCCTAATTAACTTGCCATTGGTCTAGATATGCCTTTGGGCCCAAAGACAAACGCCCTGGCCCAACTGGACTTGCTTCAGTTTAAAACGGCTCTAAGCTTTGCCAGTTGATAACTCAAAATAATGAATTCTGTCCAAAATGCTAAGGCCCACGCTTTGGGCCTAATGTTAGGACAGTTGGCCAGATATGATTAAATACGTCCAAGTATAACTGAGGAACGTAGCTTCAGGATCGAACCCAGGCAAGGACAGCCTGAATATAAATCCAAACATCCCAGCCTTCCCAATGTGACTACCAATTTATGCAATTATTCACTTTTTCTGGGATTCGATAGTAGTAGTAGTCTAATTGCCAGTTCAGTTAAAACAAAACAACTAGGCGGTGAGCTTCATTTGGATTAATGCTATGCTACTAATATTCAGGTGTTCCTGGATTAAACGAGTTGAAGTTAACACTGAAACATGGGTCACTTTTAAACATTAACAACAAAAATTAAACTACATCGCATTATCCTACGCCATACTAACAGCATGTTGAACCAAATTTAAAATCACTAATCAACTGAGCTAACTTAACAATTTATAAAATTCGTATACGAATTCAAATAGCAGGAATCATTCTAAGTCGAACAGTCCGAGTTTAACCGTCCAATGAGCTTAACTACAGGAATCAACTATCAGACATGTATCAAACCAGTCCAAGCAAATGATTTAACTGACTTACACATTCGACAACTAATCATCAGTTCCCAAACCAAATAACATATTCATTTAAACTACGAATCCACAGCGGAAAGCTGCTTCAATTCAGTTCACATTTCCAGCAGGATGAGGATACATTGTGTCAAGCTTCAGAATGTGTACCTGACTTCGAAATACAAGGAGAAATAGGATAGTTCAGCAACAATAAATACAGCAGCAGCAATTCACTGATGCTTAGCACAGCTCAGAAATAAATCAACAGCCCACAGGTGATTTCATAGCTAGCAGATTCAGGAACAATTTCGAAAAATTAACTTGAACACCCACAGAAACTCAAAATCCCAACTAGGTGACCCAGAAATGCTCAAAACCAATCTGATCTACCATATCAACTCAAAATTAGGTTGAATAAAACCAGAAACCATTCGAGAACCAGCTAGTAAACCTCTGAAACTTTCAGGAACTAGGAGAATGAGAATCAACAACTAGAAATCAACATTAACTTGAATTATCTAATGGAACAATAATTTTTGATTTTTGAAGGTTTTCTATTTTTTTGTTTCGAATTTTGAATTGTAGTTTTCAGATCTGGAATAAAAACTGGAGCACACTGTTTTTTGGGGGAAACTCTAAGGCTAAAAAAAACTTCTTATTCAAGGCACTAGAGGTTGCCTTTTATAGGCAAAGATGAGGGCAGCCCCCAATTTTCTATTTTCCTCTTAGTCCCTATTTTATTTTCAGCTTAGTCCTCTCTTTACTGACTTGTTTCTCAAGTTAACACACTAAAATTACTGAAGTTACACTAAAGTCCTGCTTTGGAAGGTCCTAGGAGATTCTAGTTTCAACTACCATGTGCTATCCAATCTTAAATGTCTAAGCTACCCTTGAATTCAACCTAAAATTACTAACACTAGTCGAACTATCAGCTATAACCAAACTAGCTACTCGACTATGGTTAATCAATCAATGCTAAACCCAATTATAAAAATAGATTCGAAACAAAATTAAACTAACATCACAAAACAAGACTAACCAAAAATCAGAACCAAAATCAGAAACAAAAACTCAGGGAATCAAGAATAATCAAAGGCATAATCCAATTTATTGTATCATGAATTAAAGCTAACCTAATATGAACTAAAACGAACACTAAGAACAGGATCGACTAAAATCAGCATAAACCCTAAGCAAATTAATCATGAACAAAATAGCAAAAAATCTTATTGAACATAACAGTCACTCAAAAGAAAAACAGAAAAGGAAAAATTAAGGAAATACCTAGATTTGAAAGGAAACCTGGCCATCCTAAAAGCTCGAATCCAAACTCGACTTTCTGGTTCCGTCCCCAAATGACATTAATCCTTTGTTCTTAGCAAGAAAGAACGAATAACGCTATTAGGAGACGGAACCATACCAAAAGCTCCAAGGAAAAGCAGAACAGAAACCTTGCATGCTCGAGTCTCGAATTAGACTTTTTTAGATTCAAAATTCGAGGGACTTGAATGGCATTCGAAGGATAAGGACGACGGAATCGAGATGAGGGAGGGGAGGTGACCCTAGGGTGTTAATTTGGTGGGATTTGGACACGGGCGCTGCCGCGCACGGTAGTGGCGCCGCTAGGGTTTAACTTATTTGAGGCGTTTGATTGAGATTCGAGGGCAAAGGCTTGGGGGCTTGGGAAGAGGGGAGGAAGGCGATTCTACAGTGTTAGTTTGGTTGGATTTGGGTAAGTTTGTGACTTGGCCGGAAAACATAGATTGGATATTCGAGGAGGTGGGTTGGGATTCGAGGGCCATGGATGTGGGGGTTGGAAAGACGAGGTGAAGGAGAGTATGGTGTGAAATTTTGGGGGCCATCGGAGCATCGCCGGCGGCGGCAGCGATTTCCGGCCGACGGCGCTAAGACGGAGGACGGCGGAGATGGGAGGAGGACGGTGGGGCAATGCCGGCGTTACAGGGAGTACGAGGAAGATGGGTTATGTTTTGGGTTGTGTATGATTTTCGGACAGTTTTATTTAACTTCAAGAATCAATCGTGGCCATTGGGTTAGAGGGGATGGACGGTCACGATTAAACGACGTCAAAACGACGTCGTTTTGAGTATGGGGCAATTGGACCGGGCAGGGCGTTTGGGCCAGTGGTTTGGTCCGGTTTTGAGGGGTTTTTGGGGTGGGCTAAACCATTTTTGGCCCAATTTGGGCATTTTATTGAGACCAATTTGTTTTCTTTGTATTTTCTTTATTTTGCTTTTGTATTTTATTTTTTGTATTTTTATATTTATTTATCTATTTTATAAAATGCTAAAACAAAACAAAGACCTGATTAAACTATTTAACTCCTAGAATTATTAAAACTCTATTTAAGATAAATGCAACAATTAACAATTAAAAGTGCAAAGAAACTATTTTTTGCTATTTTCTTTAATTTTGTTCTAGAACTAACTAATACCTAGTTAATACGAAAATTATGAAATTAAATCCCCTAAATGCAAGTGCGTATTTTTGTATTTTCATATGAATTAACATGCACAAATAAAATGCAAACAATTAACAGAAAATGACACAAAATTCACAAAAGTTGTAAAAATAAGGAAAAAAAATCATTTTTTGTTTGATTTTTGGGAATAATTCATACATAGGGCAAAAATCACGTGCTCACATCGGCAATGAGGAATATCAAAGAAGTGCGATTCCCGAAGCTAATCAGATTTAATCCTAGCTAGAAGGATCCCAACCTGTGGTGTGAATATCATGGGACTCACGGTCATAGAATTGGGGCTGTCGGCATCTACGAGAAGAGGTGGTGACATTGTTTAAGAATAACCATATCGGGAATTTTTTAAGCGATCGAGCCAAAAACAACTACGGCTAAAGCCGGGACAATGAAGAGCCTTCAAAGGCCGTAGAAGACTCTCATCGGCTGACTATCAACATGATTTTCGGAGGGAATGAAATCAACGGTGTAACCTTTTCGGCGGTCAAGAATACAAAGATATCGGTAACTCACAACAAGAGACTTTGGGAAGTTGCAGAAGATAATATCACCTTCACGGAAGAAGATGCTGGCGGACTCCTTCTTCCACATAATGATGCTCTGGTAATCTCTCTCAATGTTTTAGATTTCAAAATTAAGCGTGTTTTGGTTGACCTTGGAAGCTCAGCCAACATCAACCAATGGAGAGTGTTGGAGCAAGCAAAGCTGACTGGAAGCATCACACCGGCAACAAAACTCTTAGCTGAGTTTAACTTTGACAAGTGTGACAACCCGAGGTGAGATCCTACTGCCCACGAACACTGAGGGGGTAACCAAAACCACCTTATTCAAAGTGGTAGAAGGCGACATGGGCTACAATGTAATCCTTGGGAGGTTGTGGATATACGAGATGAAGGTTGTGCCCGCAACATATCATCAACTACTGAAATTCCCAACCCCGAAAGGAATCAAACATATGAGAGGAAACCAACCACTGGCAAGGGAGATCAACGCAGTAATTGTTTCTAGGAGCAAGGGGAAGAAGTCTAACAAATAGCAATTACTGGAGTGGGTACCTTCTCCCTCTCCGAATGAAGAAGATAAGAGCGAGGAGTCATCGGAATCCTATCAAGTTTTGAGATATTTTCAGGTACCGGAGAAGACAGATGCAACTAAGTCAACCGCAGAAGAACTCGAGCAGGTGGCTTTGTTCGAGCAATTTCTAGAAAGGAAGTTTCATTTGGGAACAGGGTTAAATCCTGAGCTCAGGTTAGGATTTATAAATTTCCTTAAAGCTAATGTCGACTATTTTGCATGGTCGTACTCGGATATGACGGGTATCCCATCAGAGGTGGTTGTGCACAAGCTAAGCCTGGATATGAACTTCCCACCTGTAAGGCAAAAGAAACGCCCAATAGCCGAGGTCAGAAACAAGTTTGTTAAAGAAGACGTAACTCGACTACTCGACATCGGTTCAATCCGGGAGGTAAAATATCCAGAATGGTTATCCAATGTAGTTGTAGTTCCGAAGAAGAATAGTAAGTTTAGAATGTGCATAGATTATAAGGATTTAAATAAGGCGTGCTCTGAAGACTCGTTCTCATTGCTAAACATTGATCAAATGATTGATGCTATGACCAGGCACGAGTTAATAAGTTTTCTTGATGCTTACTCCGGGTACAATCAAATAAAAATGAACCTGGAGGATCAGGAAAAAACTTCTTTCATAACGAATTTTGGAACATGCTGTTACAATGTGATGCTATTTGGGCTTAAGAATGCCGGGGCCACTAATCAAAGGCTCGTTAACAAAATATTTGAGAAACAAATAGGCAAAATAATAAAAGTATATAACAATGAAATGTTAGTCAAGTCTTAGAATGAAGGAGATCACTTGAAACATCTCTAAGAGACCTTTGACATTCTGAGGAAATACAACATGAAGCTTAACCCAGAAAAATACGCGTTCGAGGTTGATTCTGGTAAATTCTTGGGGTTCTTAGTCTCGCAAAGAGGGATCGAGGTAAATCCCGATAAAATCAAAGCCATCGAAGATATCCCGGACCAGCTAACGAGCGTAAAGGAGGTACAAAGGTTAACCGGAAGATTGGCTGCTTTAAAAAAGTTCATCTCAAGATCCTCGAAAAAATGTCATCACTTCTGATAAAGAAGAACAATTTCGAGTGGACTCCCGAATGCCAGTAGGCACTGAAGGATTTAAAAAGGTACCTGTCCAGCCCTCGTTACTATCAAAACTGGGAAAAGACGAACAATTATTGATATATCCAACGATAAGTGTTATTCCGGTTCAAGAATAAGAAGGTACACAATATCCTATTTATTACATTAGTAAAGTATTATTGGAAGCGGAGACTCGCTATCCGCACCTTTAGAAATTGGCCTTAGCTCTCGTAGTCGCCTCTCGAAAGCTTAGGCCTTATTTCCAGTGCCACCCGATAGTCGTGGTGACAACCTTTCCCTTGAGGAATGTTCTTCGCAAGCCTGAGTTGTTAGGCTTGTTGGCTAAATGGGCAGTCAAAATTAGCGAATTCGACATTGAGTACAAGGCAAGGACTGTGATCAAGTTACGAGTTTTGGCCAACTTAATGGCTGATTTCAATCTCAGTTTAATGCCCTTGGCTGCTAAGGAAGCAGTGTTGGTGTCGGAAACGACATCGATAGTTTGGAAACTATTTAAGGATAGAGCTTCCAATGTAAAAGGGTCCGTCTTCGGGGTAGTTTTAGTCACACCCTCGGGAGAAACTCTGAGACAGGCCATTAAGACTGTTCCATTAACTAATAATGAAGCCGAGCATGAGGCTTTAGTTGTAGGACTTGAACTGGCCCGGGGACTTGGCTCCGAGGTCACCGAGATCAAATGTGATTCCCAGCTGGTAGTAATCTAAGTGTACGTGATTTTTCACACAATGGAAGAACGCATGCTAATAAGGTTCAAGCATTGCTTACACGATTCAGGGAATGATCGATCATACACATTCCGAGAGAATAAAATATGAAAGCAGACGCATTGGCTAATTTGGGTCATCATCAGAGATGAAAGGATCTGACTCTAGTATAGTAGTCTAACTTCTGCACTCGGTATTGGATGTGGATGGTTACTGTGAGGCCAACTCAATCAAACTTAGTTTGGGACTGGAGGAATGAGTTCGTCAAATATCTTCGGCATGGCAAATTACCCGAAGGCATCCCGGGCACTACGAAGAAAAGCATCCTTGTTTTTCTTTGGGCCTCCACTGAAGAGAAGGCCAGAGTATCCACAGAGTGCAGTGAAAGAAGCCATGATAATAGAGGGGTAATAAAACTTTTGCTGAGAAAGTCGGAGAAGATGGAAAATCTTCTAAGAAGAAGAGTGCATAGAAGAAGAAGGACTTATGAAAATTTTGAAAGTAAAAGAAGTAAAATGATGAGTAGAAGTGAAGAAAATAAACGACAAAAATCGTGGTCATGATTACCTCGAAAATTGGCGAAAATATTTGTTAAATCGCGGGGCAACACGTGTTTGGGATATTAAATGCGAGAAGACGTGCGTCTTTTCAATCGCTAGAGACTGTTCAGGAACTTCTCCGCAAAAAGGGAGTCTTTATTAACTTCCTGGTAACACAAAGAAATGTCACAGGAAAGTAGGGGGACTATCTCTGTGGGGTAAAATTGGTTTATAATAAATGGTCGAATGATAGCATGTTACATGGAATCGAAGACAGGTAAAAGGCGAGTCAAGTAACAACCACTACTGAGAACAACAACTGCAATTGACATCGGGTAAGTCCCAAAGGGAGCATGTTCAACGAGAACAGATCGAGTATTTGTCATGGGATAGCCTTCAATGAGAAAATATTCTCTAACACTAATGAGCAACCGTTACGCAGAATAATTGTATTCATAGCCTGCCGCTACATATTCATTAATGGCTATTTTATTATCATTTAAGTGGAGCTTGATCATAGGATCTTGTTTCCCTAGGTATAGCTAAAAATAGCAAGCTCATCATCCATTGTAACAAACGAAATTCTAGGAGAAACACATGCTATATTTTACTTTCGCTCTCAATTAAACAACTTTATTTGCTCTTTGTCATTGCTTTTATTTTTTCCTGCGAGATATTGCGCCCGGAGCCAGGCTTGTCATCTTCTTCAATTTCTATTGCTAAGTCTTATTTTTATCTTATTTCTTTATTATTTTTGGACCAAATCAGTTCACTTGTCTATAAATCACGTAACAAATTTAATTGTACCATTTTGCAGGGAAACACTTATGATCTACAATGTATATCATAATAAAATTAGAGATTTAAAGTTAAATTATTCGTAATAAAAAAATATTTTTCTTTTTGGATTGCTTAAAAATGAAGTTTTGCGAATAGAAACGAGATATAGGACTTAGGAGTACATTAGAGAATAATTGGCAAAGACTTCGAGAATATTCCTCCCTCAGTTTCAATTTATGTGACCCTATTTAATTGGGCACGGAAGACTTTTGAATTTGTGGTGTAAAATAAGGTAAATATACTTTGTGTGGCTATAAATCATTGTATAAAGGTAAATTATTTCCAAATATGAAAATTGGTCATTCTTTTTGTACGGACTAAAAAGGAAATATGTTCAGGTAAATTGAAACGGAGAGAGTATATACGATTTAGGCAGTTGTGAAGTCAAAAATGATATTCTTATATGTGTATACAGGTAAAATCGGGCTTGCCTGATTTTGCCATTATTTCAAGATCAGAGAACTGCATCGAGGGTCAGCCTCGTAATGGATCAGGCCTGAGCACGAAGACAAGGTACCGAGTTCGGAGATCGAGGTACCCATCGAGATCGAGGTCCCCGACGATCGCAACAAGATATGATCATCATCGAGCAGAACGCAATAACGGAAAGGCAAAATATCTATAACCGATCAGAGAACACGGTGGAAATCTCGGAACGGATCGAATCAAGGGTGGTTATTTGTGTCATTCATGGGATTTACTTCCGTAATTAGAATTGTATCACAATTGGGATTTTTCTAGTATATAAAGAGGGGTCCCATCATTTGTAAGCACCTTACATTCATACAGATCAACTCAATATGATATTTCTCTATTGTCCATCAGCTTATTGTTCTTTAACTGTTCTTATTTCACTATTCTCGAGGGTTCATCAGCTTAAGGGATTGTCCAAGCATTAGTTTGTTTTACATTCTTATCAATTCCCACCATTTATCTCTAAGTTAGTAAATTGGTATTAAGTGAAATCCTGTATCCTTAAAACCAAATTACAAGTTTAATTGTTACTCAATTTTTAGGGCAAACAGTTTGGCGCCCACCGTGGGGCTAAGGATTATAGTGATTGCTTAATATTAGCCTTCATAACACACACTGATTTTACACTTGTTCTCGTAAGTGTTTTTGATTTCAGGAATCAACATGTCAAACTCTCAAGAAGTACCCACTCACACTCACACCGGCCTTGGTCTTCATGGCGAAAACGAACACGTAGTCGCCCCGGGAAATGGAGTGCCTCCAATCAATCCCGACGTATCACAGGTCGTGGTCCAGTTGATGTCAATTCTCATGTCGCCATTCGTGGAGATTTAGGCACCGACCTTGAAAATAGCGTCCGCAGAGACGCCCGAGCAGCCGATCGGAACATACAAAATGGTGAAGAAGGCGGAATTAGCCTTCGAATGATATTTGACATGCTACAAACTCAGCAAGTTGCGATAGCGCAACTCCAAAATCAGAATCGAGCAGCAAGCAGAATCGAACTCGATACATCACAGGAAGTTGCTCATAGGATCGAACCCGTACAGGAAAAATTGAACGATAATGGATCGGCAACTGATCCCGCCATCATGATTCTCGAGGTGCTCACTAAACGTATAGAATCAGGTGGAAAGAAAATCGAGGCTAATGACAAAAAGGTAGAAACATACAATTCACGAGTTGACCAAATATCGGGGGCACTCCCGATCCTAAAGGGGTTGGATTCGAAAAAGTTCGTGCAGAAGCCTTTTCGTCAAAGAGCGGCTCTGATGCCCATTCCTAAGAAGTTCCGTATGCCGGACATACCTAAGTACAACGGGACCCTAATCCTAATGAACACATCACTTCGTACACATACGGAATAAAGGGAAATGACTTAGACGATGATGAGAATGAATCCGTTTTGTTGAAAAACTTTGGGGAAACTTTATCGAAGGGGGCAACGATATGGTACCACAATTTGCCGCCCAATTCCATCGATTCTTTTGCCACGCTCGTTGATTCGTTCGTAAAGGCGCACGCCGGAGCAATAAAGGTCGCGACCAGGAAGTCAGACCTCTTCAAAGTGAGACAGAAGGACAATGAAATGCTAAGGGAGTTCGTATCTCGATTTTAGATGGAATGCATGGAACTAACCCCGATTACCGATGATTGGGCTGTCCAAGCCTTTACTCAGGCTTTGAACGAGCGAAGTTCGAGAGCATCACGTCAACTAAAGCGCAATTTGATTGAATATCTAGCGGTGACCTGGGCCGATGTGCATAATCGGTACCAATCGAAGATCAGAGTCGAGGATGATCGGTTGGGAGCTCCAGCCGGTTTCGTTTACCCAAACAGGTCCAAGACAGGATTCAAAGGGACATTGACTGAGAGCCCCGAACGAACAGAGGTCGATACCAACCATATAGCGCAGATCGAACGAACAACGAACTAGGACGTAATATCGTTCGAAATGATCGAAGGAATGATTGAGGTCAAAATTTTCGAGGGCTCATGAGTAAGAATGGCTTCGATAGACACGTCAAGCCTAAGAAAGCACCATGGCTATCGGAATACAACTTCAGCATCGATGCTTCAGGTATTGTGTCAGCCATTGGACGAATCAAGGATACTAGATGGCCCGGACCCCTGCAAACCGATCCAGCTCAAAGGAATCCGAATAAATGTGCAAGTACCATGGAACCCAGGGTCACAGAACCAAGGACTACAGACAATTAAGGGAGGAGGTAGCTCATTTATTCAATGAAGGTCATCTTCGAGAGTTCTTGAGTGACCGAGCAAAAAATCACTTCAGAGACAGGGATGCAAACAGGAAAAATGAATAGGAGGAACCGCAACGCGTGATTCATATGATCGTTGATGGGGTCGACATCCCTCAAGGTCCAACATTTAAACGCACCAAAGTCACAATCATAAGGGAGAAGCATACCCGGGACTACTTACAAGAAGATACCTTATCCTTCAACGATGAGGATGCAGAAGGGACCGAACAGCTTCGCAACGATGCACTGGTAATATCTATCCTTATGAATAATATTCAAGTTAAACATGTGTTGGTTGATCCATGTAGATCGGCGAATATTATTCGATCGAGGGTCGTGGAGCAACTCGGGCTTCAGAATCAGATCGTGCCTGCAGCTCGAGTGCTCAACGGTTTCAACATGGCGAGTGAAACCACCAAGAGGAAATCATGTTTCCAGTAAACGTGGCCAAAACTATCTACGAAATGAAGTTCCACGTGATCGAAGGAGATATGAGATACAATGCACTGCTCGGAAGACCTTGGATCCATAATATGAGGGTAGTACCTTCAATGCTTCATCAAGTCTTGAAATACCCAACACCGGAAGGAGTCAAAATGGTGTACGGCGAGCAACCGGCAACCAAAGAGATGTTTGCAATTGATGAAGTATCCGGTATCGGCAATAACATCAACAAAGGGACCAGAATCAAAGGAAAAATAGGATGTCAAATAGCAACCACAATCGCCGGCCTCGACCAGATTGGAATAGCAGGAAATTATCGAGGATGATGATTGTATGATACCTCAAACCTTCGTAATCCCCGATGATTCTGATGCCTCAAAGTCGACGATCGAGGAATTGGAGCAGGTCATACTGATCGAGCATCAGCCCGATCGAAAGGTATACCTGGGCACGGGGTTAACTCCCGAGCTCAGGGAAAAACTCATTAAATTCCTTCTTAAAAATATGGATTGTTTTGCTTGGTCCCACCTTGACATGACAAGCATCCCACCGGAGATCACCACTAATCGATTGAGTCTGGACCCAAAGTTCAGACCGGTAAAGCAAAAGAGAAGGCCACAGTCCGAGGTAAAGCATGCATTCATCAAGGACGAGGTAACTAAACTTCTCAAAATAGGGTCCATCCGGGAAGTAAAATATCCCGAGTGGTTAGCAATCGTAGTTGTAGTCCCCAAGAAGGGGAATAAACTTAGAACGTGTATAGATTACAAAGACTTAAACAAAGCATGTCCTAAGAACTCTTTTCCACTACCGAATATCAATCGCATGATCGATGCCACGGCCGGCCACGAGATCCTCAGCTTTCTCGATGCCTACTCTGAGTACAACCAAATACAAATGAACCCGGAGGATCAGGAAAAGACCTCATTTATCACTAAGTACGGTACTTATTGCTATGATGTAATGTCGTTTGGGCTAAAAAATGCCGGTGCTACTTATCAACGCCTAGTGAACCGAATGTTTGAAGAACAAATAGGTAGATCAATGGAGGTTTATATTGATGACATGCTAGTTAAGTCCCTGTGCGCAGGGGACTATTTGACACATTTGCAGGAAACCTTCAACATATTGAGACAGTACAACATGAAGCTCAACCCCGAGAAATGTGCATTCGGGGTCGGTTCAGGCAAGTTTCTCAACTTTATGGTGTCGAATCGGGTAATCGATATCAATCCCGATAAAATCAAGGCGATCAAGGACATCACAGTCATGGAAAGCATTAAGGCCATACAAAGTTTAATAGGACGGATAGCCGCTTTAGGCCAGTTCATTTCGAGATCTCGGATCGAAGTCATAGGTTCTTCTCATTGCTCAAAAAGAAGTACAATTTCACTTGGACCTCGGAATTCCAACATGCATTGGAAGAATTAAAGCAGTATCTTTCGAGCCCGCCATTGCTTCACACTCCAAAAGTGGATAAGCAGCTCTATTTGTATTTGGCAGTCTCGGAGGTCACAGTAAGTGGTGTCCTAGTTTGAGAAGAACAAGGTACGCTATTCCCTGTTTACTACGTTAGCCGAACTTTAGGTGAAGTAGAGACCCGGTACCCACACTTAGAAAAATTAGCGCTTGCTCTAATAAGCGCCTCTAGGAAATTAAAATCATATTTTCAATGTCACCCAGTTTGTCTTGTAACCACTTATCCCCTTCACAACATTTGGCACAAGGCCGAGCTCTCGGGCCGACTGGCCAAATGGGTCGCCGAAATCAGTGGGTACAATATCGAGTATCAACCCCGAACAGCCATCAAGTCTCAAATCTTAGCATACTTCGTGGCCGACTTTACACCAGCCCTCGTGCCCGAGGTCGAATAGGAGCTATTGCTAAAATCGAGTACATCCTCGGGGGTGTGGACCCTTTTCACAGATGGTGCTTCAAATGTGAAGGGGTCCGGGCTAGGCATCGTTTTGAAGCCACCCACAGGCAATACGATTAGACGATTATGAGGCCATGATTGCAGGTCTCGAGCTGGCTAAAAGTTTCGGAGCTGAGATTATCGAGGTCAAGTGTGATTCCTAGCTCGTGGTTAACCAGGTCAATAAAACCCTTGAGGTTCGAGAAGATCGAATGCAGAGTACTTGGATAAATTGCAGGTAACCTTACACCGGTTCAAAGAATGGACCCTACATCATGTACCTTGAGAACAAAATGGTGAGGCCGATGCCCTTGCAAACTTAGGGTCATCAGTTGAAGATGATGAAATTAGTTCGAGGATTGTCGTACAACTTTCAAAATTGGTGGTCGAAGAAGGCCACGCCAAAATAAACTCCACAAGCCTAACTTTGAATTGGAGGAACAAATATATCGATTATCTGAAGAATGGGAAACTTCCATTGGACTCTAAGGAATCGAGGACTCTACGAATGAAAGTTGCACGATTTACATTGGCCGAAGATAGAACATTGTACAGAAGGATGTTCGATGGGCCGTTGGCAATATGCTTGGGTCCGGGAGACACCGACTACGTCCTACGAGAAATTCACGAGGGCACTTGCGGGAACCATTTCGGTGCCGAATCACTAGTTCACAAAGTCATCAGAGCAGGATTTTATTAGGACAATATGGAAAAAGATACTAAGGAGTTCGTTCGAAAATGTGACAAATGCCAAAGGCATGCGCCGATAATCCACCAACCCGGATAGCAACTTCATTCAGTCCTATCCCCGTGGCCATTCATGAAATGGGGGATGGACATCGTTGTTCCTCTGCATCAGCCCCAGGTAAAGCTAAATTCATTTTATTTATGACTGACTATTTCTCTAAATGGGTTGAAGCACAAGCTTTCGAGAAAGTAAGAGAGAAAGAAGTTATAGACTTCATCTAGGATCATATCGTATGACGATTCGGGATACTCGCCATGATAGTGTGCGATAATGGAAAACAATTTATCGGCAACAAAATAATGAAGTTCCTCGAAGATCACAAAATAAAAAGGATATTATCGATGACGTATCATCCTAGTGGGAACGGACAGGCCGAATCAACGAACAAGACCATCATTCAAAACCTAAAGAAAAGGTTGAACGACGCTAAGGGGAAATGGAGAGAAATTTTGCCTGAAGTCCTTTGGGCATATCGGACAACGACAAAATCCAGTGTAGGGGCAACGCCGTTCTCCTTAGTATATGGCGTCGAAGCTCTGATCTCGGTCGAAGTCGGGGAACCAAGCGTCAGGTTTCGATACACAATGGAAGAATCAAATCACGAGGCTATTAACACAAGCCTCGAATTGTTAGGCGAAAAACAGGAAGCCACCCTCATTCGACTGGCCGTCCAGAAATAGCGAATCAAAAGATATTATAATCGAAGAGCCAATCTTCGACACTTCAAAATAGGGGACATAGTTTTGAGAAAAGTCACCCTCAACACCCGAGATCTAAATGAGGGGAAACTCCGCCCAAATTGGGAAGGACCATATCAAGTCGTCGGTGTCATCGGAAAGGGATCTTACAAGCTTGGCACGATGAACGACGAACAACTGCCAAATAATTGGAACATATCACTCCTCAAAATATACTATTGCTAAGGTATGACTCTCTCCATTTTCATTTATATTTGACACTAACCTATTACAGGTGTTTGATCGAAGACAACGGGAAATTCTTCAACACAAAGATTTCAGGTTTTAAAGCACGCGTTGCACTCTTTTTCTCTTAGATCGGTTCTTGTCCCAAATGGGTTTTTCCGGCGAGGTTTTTAACGAGGCAACAATTATATGTGCTACCTGGGGACAATTCAATAGTATCTGTGGCTTCTTTACAATCAAACTCGAATACTGGGGGCCATCACCCTCATATGTTATGTTTTCAAGGAAGATGCTTCGTGTCAACAGGGTCTTGATAGGAAAATTTTATAAAGGGCCAAAGGGTCAAACAAATCGTGCCCATGTAGATTTCCCAAGCCCTAATGACAAAACATGTACGCATGAATGATCCAATGAAAGAAGTACTTTTTCCTTATCAGATGTTCCATGCCTTAGTGAGATTTCTACTTCAATTTCGTACTTACGATATATTATGAAAACCGGCTCCAAGAGCCAATCGCAACTAAAGCTCGAGCATTTAACCCCGTACTCGGAGACTGCCGTCCGAGAATAGACTTACTCAAATTGTTAAACTTCGAAATCTTAAGACCATAGAAAGGCAATCCTCGATTTTATAGGCCACGGCCACCCCACTCGGGGACTAATACTTCGAACAAGTTTGAAGTATAATCGATAGACAAGCCCATTGTGCAATTATCAAGTTAAGGGCTACGGACAAACTAACACGGTTCGGAGACGTCCGAATTCTGTAATCAAACAGGCCTTCAAATATTTTCATAAAATCGGTTAAAAAAGAGCTACCCTCGGCAAATTTACATAGGGTTTCTATAATATCAACCCTCAAAAACCTTAAGAGGTACCAAATTGAACAAACTTATGCTAAGGCATAACAAAGTTTTTTGACAGCACTGAATCCTAATGGGTACAGATTTATCTCATGCTAAGGCATAACAAATTAAATTTTTAAGCCGAAAAAAGGGAAAATGCCACTATTTTGAGGCCATATAGGCCCGATTAAAGAGCCTAAGGGCCATTACATTATTGAGCTCGAGGACTCGCCCTCGATTAACCAAAACCCAAGGGTTTTTACTACTCCGAGTTCGAGCAAGTACTCACTCGATTATAGAAATTATAGCAATCCGATTTCAACAAAATTTTCACAGGGCAACGAAGTGAGTTAAATTCCTCACAAGGCCTAAAGTATATTGGAATCATCATAAAATGAAAACAAAACAAAGTTTTCACGAAACAGAAATTAGAGTCAAATCGGAAAGACAAAGGATCTGTCATATATGCAAAAAGTATCTACAAAGACCACTCAGGGTCTTACACGAAAATCCAAAAAAGAAGAAAAAATTCTAAGTGCCTAATCTTCCCCAGGAGCCTCATCTTCATCTTCTCCGCTCCAAGTTCCACTTGCGCTCCCGGAGTCATCATCATCAGAAAGCAAAGCTTCAACTTCGGCCTCTAGCACTTTCGCATTCTTGATATTGGCCGTGAGGTCAAATCCACGAGCATGAATCTCTTCGAGAGTCTCTCTCCGAGACTGGCACTTCGCATGCTTGGCAACGCAAGATAATCATACCTGAGCAGCATAGGAAATTTCCTTTTCTCGAGCGTTAGCGGCTTCAGCATCGGCTCGATAGACGGCCAAGACCGCCTCCGCATCGGCCTTTAGTCTTTCCGCTTCAGATGCGGACTTTGCAAGCTCAGCGGCCAACTGAGTCTCAATCTCTTCAATTTTCTTGGCTCGAGCCAAGCTCTCTTCCTTCATGCGTTGGAGTTGACGCTCCACCGAAGATAGCTGGGCTCGAGCGGTATCTTTCTCCGAGGTGAGGCGGTCCATGTTCTACTTCCACCCCAAAGTGTCTGCCTCTTTCATCTCGGCCTCCTCGCGAAGTTGCTCAATCTTTCCGGCCTTCTGCTGAACCTGCAGGATCTAAGTGTTAGTCGCCAATATCAAATTGATATGTCAAGCTCCCATAATTTACATTACCTGCTCGATGAAATCGGTCCGCTCTTTATGAGTTGTTACCAATTCAGCTCGGAGGTCCCTCATCTCGTATTCTTTTTGCACATAAAGGAGTTTGAGGGCGTCTTTCTCCTCCATGAGCCTTTTGAGATCAGCCTCACATCGGTTCAGCTCAGCTCGGGATTTGGAAAACGCTTCCCGGTGAAGCGTCACAGCCTATGGAGAAAGGAAGAAAATCAAACAAAAGGAAATAAAAGCAAACGTAAACCTAATAACAGGGGTTGAAATCTACCTGATTCAGGAGTCGCTGAGCCTCATCGAAAATGATCGATGCATCCAGGTCGGAAACATTATCGACCCCCGTGAAGCAGCCACAGAATAAGTCATCCCCTTCGTGGGCCGTTCCCACATCGAGGGTCTCTCGAAATTGCCCCTCAGAAAATATGGGGAGAGGTGACGAATCATCAATGTTGATTGCCCCAAGCAAGACACTTGGGGCGCTCTCTCCTTTTCGGAGGGCCTCAGAACCGGACCCTTCAAGCACAACCGCCGATTGTTCGTCACGGCGGGAGATATCTTCAGCCTCCGATGACTCGGGGACTTTGCTCGAACCATCTTCCGAGATCTCCTTGGTCTGAAGATGAGCCTCCTCGACCATCACCAGCACAACTGCTTTTGAAGCTTCGACGCTTCCCCTCTTTCGATCTACCAGCGCACAGTCAGTATCTTCTTCCTCCTCTTCTTCATCTTGTAGTTTTTGGACTACATTTTTAGACAGGGTAGCGGCATCTTGCTTCGACTTGCGAACCTTGTTCTTCTTAGGCTTTGGGGTATCGGAAGGCGAGACCCCTTTTCTCTTCTTATCCTTGGCTGGTTTTGGGGCCTCCTCTTCCCCAGGAGGGGGCGGCCTCATGACAGCTTTGTCTCCGAGACCTGTATGGGAGGAAATCAAGTAAAAATAAAAAACATTTCACAGAAAGGCATCAAACACGGATAGAGAAGCTTACCGTGGTTTTTGGCCTCCGATCGGCCCTCGGCCAAATCACGCCATGAGCGCCCAGCGTACGAAGAGGTCGAAGCTAGTTTTCGAACCCAACTTTCAAGGTTCGAGATTGCACCAGGCACCCAAGAGACCGCTGCATCATAAGAAAAGAATGTTGATGAGATAAGGTAAAAGAAGCAAAATAATCAATAGAAGCTATTGGTGGGTTTGTACTTACACTTCATGTTCCATTCTTCGAGGAATGGCATCTTCTCGGCTAGGATTATGTCAGAAGTCCTCACTCGGACAAATCGGCCCATCCATCCTCAATCATTGTCCTCGTCTATGCTAGAGAACAACACCTTTGTGGCCCAGCGCTGAAGCCTTACTAAACCGGCTCAAAAGAGAAGGGGGTTGTAAAGTCTAATGAGATGATTGAGGGTGAATGATATCCCTTTGACCTTGCTCACAAAGAATCGGAGCAAAATAACGATGCGCCAAAAAGAGGTATGGATTTGGCCTAGGGTTATGTGGTATTGGCAGCAGAAGTCGATAATAACGGGATCGACGGGACCCAACATGAAAGGGTAAGTGTAAACACTTAAAACCCCTTTCACGTAAGTGGTAATATCCTCCTCGGGGGTAGGAATCACCACCTTTGTGCTTTCCCAATGGCAGTCTTTTTCACCTACTCGAGATCGCTTTTGGTTATCGAGCATATATATCTCGACATGGGCTCACATCGGTCAGGGACCGAAGAGGGTTTTTCAACTTTGAAATCAGAGGTAAGGTCGCATGACCCGGGAACGCACTCTTCGATACGTGGCTCCACCGACGTTTTATCACCGGCTGGTCGCGATGAAGAGGTTTTTTCCTTTTGGGGAACGGTTTTAGATGTTTTTTCCATTTCTATATGAGTTCAGAAAAAAGAAGAAGATGAAGTTTGTTATTTTAGGAGAGGATTGGCAAATGGGATGTAAATAATTTGTAGAATTGAGGAACTTGAAGGAAGGAGAGCTTTGAAGATTAAGAAAAGGTTTGAAAATAAAGTTTGAGAAAATTATGAAGAGGATCTATTTATGATATTACTATGACGGTTTGAAAACACTAGTGGCCAACCATTAACTGGCACTAATTAATGGTCTTGGGAACTGTGCAGACGCGACGCTTCAGTCCCCTCCGTCGCTTACGTCACGAAGGTGATGTCGTAATTGGTCGATGTACAAAATCGAAGATCAGTTCGTTTCTTCTCATTACACTCCAAGAAACGAGGGAACTATCTGTATACGAGTAAAATCGGGCTTGCCCGATTTTGCCATTATTTCGAGATCAGAGAACTGCATCGAGGGTCAACCTCGTAACGGATCTGGCCTGAGCACGAAGACAAGGTACCGAGTTCGGAGATCGAGGTACCCATCGAGATCGAGGTCCCCGACGATCGAGACCAGATATGATCAGCTACAAGCGAAGCTCAATAACGGAAAGACGCGTAACCGGTCAGAGATCACAGCGGAAATATCGGAACCGATCGAATCAAGGCGGTTATTTATTTCAATCATGGGATTTATTTCCATAATTAGAATTGTACCACAGTTGGGAATCCTCTAGTATATAAAGAGGGGTCCGCATCATTTGTAAACACCGTACATTCATACAGATCAAGGCAATATAATATTTCTCTATTGTTTATCAGTTTATTGTTCTTTAATTGTTCTTATTTCACTATTCTCGAGGGTTCATCAGCTCGAAGGCATTGTCCAAGCATTGGTTAGTTTTACATTCTTGTCAATTCGCATCATTTATCTTTAAGTTAATAAATTGGTATTAAGTGAAATCGCGTATCCTTAAAACCACATTACAAGTTTAATTGTTACTCGATTTTTAGGGTAAAAGGGATTCAAAAAAGTGAAAGACTAAAATTGAGACTTAAACTTGCCATATAAAGTAATATCTGAGCCGCCATCGTATCTTTTTTTTTTTTTTAACGTGAAAACAATTCAAGGATTTATATTTTTCAAAAAAAGAATTATCTTATTTCCGAAATATATTTTTTTGGCGAATCTCCCCTTCGAGTCATACGGATCTATCTACCTTGAGCTTAGGTTGTGCAAGTTGAGACTCAACGGTTATTAGTTTTCGGTGAGATTTAGACACTTCGTGTTCATGTTTAATGCACTTGATTGTCAAAACTCGTACCACTTTGGTGGGATTGCTGTACCTTTTCACTGTTAATGGAAAGTGTTCTGCTACTTGCACTCATCAAGTTGTAAATGTAATATGAGTGGCAAAGCTAAAGGGACAGTAGGAGGGGGCGAGGGGCGGCCACCCCAACTCCATCCCCCTAATATTTGCATTTAGAGAATATTCCTTTGTCCTCTATAGTCCTCTATAACTCTTCATGTCACTAAGAGTCTGTTTGACTTAGCTGATTTAGAGTAGCTGATAAGCATTAGGTGTTGAAAAGCACTTTTAAGTGCTGAAACTGATTTAAAAAATAAGTAGTTACGTGTTTAGATAAAAGTACTGAAATTAATAATATGCATCTAAAGAACTGGGTATACGAAGAGTTTTGTTTTAAAAAGAAATTTTTTAGGGATAGAATAGTAAATATTTTGGTCAAACTTAAACTGCTTATAAGCTGAAATTTGATAAATTGGGGGAGACCAACTTATGGCTTTTGGCTTATTTTTGGCTTATAAGCACTTAACTTATAAGCATTTTTAATTTTACCAAACGCGTAGATAAGCCAAAAAGTGCTTATAAGCCAGTTTAACCAGCTTATAAGCTTAGCCAAACACCCTGTAAGAGGTCGTTTGGTGGAGTGTATTAGAGAAAATAATTTATGCATTAGCTTTGTGTATTAGGAATACTTTCTTTGGTACACTTTTCTAATATATGTATAACTAATACAAGCATTAGTTATACACTCTATTTGGTATTATCCTATGTATAACTAATACATAGAAAACCATGATATTAGTAATACCAATAGTCTATTAATGCATACATTAGCATGATTAAAGGCAAAATTGTCCTTAAATTCCCTTAAAGCTAAGAATATAGAGGGCATTTTTGTAAACAACTAATTTATTTAAAAATTATGCAATGCATTTTAATTTTTAATACACCACACCAAACAATGTAAAAAAAATAATCTCTGCATAACTAATACTTGCATTACTAATCCATACATTACTAATACACCCTATTCAACATTATTCTTATGCACCCTACCAAACGACCCCTAAGGGCATACTTCTTTATTTATGGGGCTTAGTTTGGGGAGGAGTGCGACTTGGCCGTTTAGAATTTGAGTTAAATTGTAGGAGCAGTATTTAGGGAGAATTACACAAACCTTTCTAAAGTTTAATATATGTAGCATATATATCACTTACATTAATCTAGCTTCCTTCTTTTGTTTTAAACAAAACTATAATGTAATCCCCTTCGAGTATTAATTTATTTCATCTTAATTCTTTTATCACTGCATACATGCGTTTACTTCTTTCAAGTGACTAAATTTCTTATAATTATGCTTGACATACAAACTGATACAACAAGGAAATTAAGAAAATGAAAAAAACAAAAAGATAAGTACGAGCTATTTCTCTATTCACTTTTCACTTGTCCTTTTTCTAATAAGCTTAAAATCTTTGTTGGCTTTATTTTTCATTTCCATGTATCTTTTGATTTCAAAAAAGTTGAAAGATGGTAAAATTAGATTCACGATCTAATAAAATAGGCGGAATGACTTCCTCGCCACTTAGACTTGTAGGGTATTTGAAAGCCGATACATAAACTTTAAACTTTCCCATCTGAACACTCCAACTTGATAGAATGAGTACTAATAAATACATCCAATGGTGCGTGTATATCAATTGCGCTAACATGTACAACACGTCATATACTAGACTATTTATAACTTGACATGTGTTATTTATGGGTCCTATTTTTAAATACTAAATCAGCAAAAAAGAAGTTACAAATCAAAAAAAGAAAAAAGAAAGAGAGGAAAAAGACCTGACACTTCTCTACTACACCAGTAACCCGTACCCACCTATCTCCCTTCTTCTCCGTTTAGCCATCTCCATTCCTTTCCTTATTTTTATTCTTCCTCTTTCTCTTTTTCTTCAATGTTATTTCTCGCTCTTATTTCTAAATCAAATTGGGAAACTTACACAAATGTCCCAAATAAATCTCAACTTACCAACCTCTAGCCATTAGTCATAGACATACCAAAACTAGCCAACAAAAATTTCATGGACGAGGTAGCAAATAAGGTGATGAAATACAAAAATCTATACAAATATTCCAAAAATCTAAACAAAAAAGGAACTTTTTCAATGGGTATAGTTGAAATTCATTGAAAATATATAGATAAGTCAATATACAAAATTTGAGGAAGATTGGATGTGATTTGGAGTGGTCTTGTATCAAAATTCATAATTAAATCGAGTTCAAAAAGTCTTCTGCGACACATGTATCAAACATGTATCACGCATGTATCTCACACACAGGTATACATGGATATACATGTGATACACAATTGATACAAATATGATACATATGTGATACACAAATGATACACGGTGTGATACACATATCATTTTTTTTTCATGTTCAGCTTTTATTTCGAATTTTCAATTCAAACCACCTCAAAACTTCACCAAATCATCCCAAAACTGAGATTCAAGGTCCTTAAGTTGTGCCCAATCTATTCTTATAACACTCACTCAAAACAAAGTAAAAATTTGATATTTTTTTGCTACAAATAGCTAATTGGCTAATTTGGCTAATATTAGTAATATTTTATCAATTGGCCAATTTTTGTAATGAGCTACCTATAAATGGACATAGCTGGTAATTTTCCAATCAAATTCACAGCATCACTATGCTCATGGTTAGACTAGAAAAAAAAATTAATTTTGGAATTTCAGAAAAAATCAATAGGAATCCATGGTTTTGAAACAATGGAGGCCGCCTAATACTATTGTAAATATCTGCCTTTTTGTATTTTGACGAAGATGAATTCGATGATAGGATTTTCTTCACACCATCGGTGGTTTAGAGTGGTGAGTGCTTTTTGACCACCAGAAAACTCCAATGGCCGCCACCTCCACTTCGCCGGCAACCAATCATATAACCCCATTTTTTTCTAGAAACTCCAAAATAAAAAACTACACAATCTTCATATCGACTTTAGACGGAATTAAACTCTCTGATGATCTCTCTCTCTCTCTCTTCGCTTAAGTTGAAGGGAAGCAAGAGAGCGGAAATGAGTACTGACACGCTAGGGGTCTTTTTTTCCTTTTCTTTTTTATTTTTTAATTTTGTTCCCTAATGATAAAGTATTTTCTTTAATCGGATTATTGCATTTACGCGCATTTTCTGCGTGATTGACACGCATTTTGTTCACATCACATTTGTCACTGTCACATAGGCATGGTCAACGGTCAAATGTGTTTATTAGTTAAGGGAATCATGAGTTCGAGTGTTCAAATGGAAACGTTTAAAGTTCATGTATTGGTTTTCAAATGCCCTACAAGTCTAAGTGGCTAAGAAGCCATTCTGCCAATAAAATATGAAAAATTATTGTTCGCTTCACAAAAATAAAATTAAAATAAAAGAGACAAACTTGTTCACTTATATATCAAATCAATGTTTTCAAGCTTATATAGTATTATATATTTAAAATCACACGAAATGAGCGTAACAAGTCAAACCTTCATGATAGTCATCGGACTTCATCGATTCATTTTGTGTGAACATGTTTAATCTCATGGAGAAATAAAAAAAAGTTAGAACTTATAGTTTTAAACATACAATAACACTTGTACACTTGCAAAATCAATGCATTAAGAATAAAATAAATATTTTAAAATTAAATTATTTTTAACTATAAAATTTTTATTTAAAGAAGATTAATAATAAAATAATAGTCCTTCCATTCTAGTTTATGTAAACCTATTTCCTTTTTTGTCTGTTCCAAAAAGAATGACCCATTTCTAAATTTAGAAACAATTTAGGTTAAACTTCATATTTTACCCTTAATGAGAAGCTTTATAACCATACAAATACTCTGGACCTCTTTTTGACTTGTTTAGGATCGCAAATTCCAAAAAAATTTATTTTTTCTTAAATTTTGTGTCGAGTCAAATAGGTTCACATAAATTGAAACGAAAGGAGTATCACGTAAAATAAAAAAGAGAATGATTGTGTTTAGCATTTTGTGGAACTCAAGAAGAACAAATGCAACTCACATCATTCTTGCATTAATTTGGAGGTTCAACCTTTACAGGATGCTATTATGATTAGGAAGCATAGTGGATGTTAGTGACTAGTAGTAACATGGTTGGTCCTATTTGATGAAGACAAATAGCATCAAAATTGACTGCTCGGCCCGCGTGGGAACATCTACTCCTTCCTTTCTCTTTCAACCCCCTCTTTTACTGCCTAAAACTTTCAAACGTAAAGCCCGCCACCATTACCATTACACACCTGTCTCCCCAATTCAAAATCTCACTTTTCTCCACTGTGCTTTTCCTCGTTTTCTCTCATCTTTGAAAAAGAGAAAAAAAGTATAGCTTCCAACCCCAGCTTTTCTTACCTTTTCCTTTTTCTGTTTTCGGTAATACTACTTGTTACCTTCACACTAGTCATACATACACTTGGTGAGTTGACAATGAAATTGTTATCTTCATCCTCTGTTTCCACCACTTCAAGCAATGCTAATTATACTTCCAAGGTAAGTTGCATTTCTGGGATGTTGCGTCGCCTTCTTTGCTCCAACAGTCTTCCAACTCATCCCTCAGATCATATTAGTCTGTCTACAACGTACCACTACTGTGATCGTACTAAAGAAGCAGAAGCTGATGGACTGTCCTTAAAACCGCCTGGGGTTGTGGCAAGGCTGATGGGGTTAGAATCGATGCCGCCTTTTAGCTTGGATCATGCAAAGGCAAGCAATACCAGACCAATCTCCCGAAGCCGCTCTATGAATTCCGTTGATTTGTTGAGAGAAATAAAAGGGAGAAATCCACCAACCTACTTGGAGCTTGAAGATGAGAATTTCTTTATTCTCAGCTTTGAAAGCAGAGAGATTATGTCGAAACAGAGGAAAAATAATTTTGCAGAAACAAAGCAGAGAAGAAAAGAGAAGCTGAATAACAAAGTGATCCTCATGCACAAGGCTCCTCAGAAGTTTACAGTACTTAAAGATTCAACCAACGTCCTTAGACCAACAGATAAATTTCTTCAGAGTATATCTGTTGGGATGGAAGACTATGAAGGAGCAAAGATAACGAGGAAGAAAAAGAAGAAAAAACGTGAAAGCTTTGCTGTAGAAAAAACCCTAACACAATCTGATTCAGAGAAATCAAGCCCAAATTCAGTTCTTTATTTTGCTGAGACCCAAAATTCAGGTAGTTACGCTTGTGCTTCATAATTTTAGATTGTGTTGCATTCTCTTTTTTTCTTTATTAACTAATGTGCATCTTTATTTGAATGTCGTTATCAGAGAAGTTCTTTAGGTTGACAAGTTCAAGATCAAGGAGAACACTGACCGAGGAACTTGAAAATTACAGGAAGCTGAAACTGACTGCAGGTGATAATAATGGAGTAGAAGCCAAGAAAAGTGAAAGAATTTGTGCTGAATCATGGAAGAAGGAGTACAAGCATTCTGAAAATTGCGTACAAATATGGAGTGGTTTCAGCATATTGGCAGACAGAGAGACGGTGGAAAGAAACTGGCTACAGAAAGAGATTTGCAATTTTGAATACTGCAAGGAGATCGTTGGGGGCATAGGATTAAAAATTCTTGATCAGTTGTTGGAGGAGCTAGTAGATCAACTTGTTGAACAACCCTTATAGTATTTTGTATATGTAATACAACTTTCTTAAGGTTCTTAATTTTGGACCTCAACTCCATAAGCACCTTTTATCCTTGTGTAAAGAAAACTCTAGTTTTTTTTTTTTTTTGGATGTGCTAATAAGAAAAATAACATGCATCAAGAAAAGGAAGAGCTTTTAGCATCTGACTAATATTTAAGATTCAGACCTTCATTAACTGCAAATAAATGTGTCACGACCCTAAACCAGACCCGGTCGTGATGGCGCCTCTCGTGAAGACAAGGCCAGCCGACACAATTCCAATTCGAAGTCAAATACCTAAACAGCAATAAAACTGGCTAAAATATGATTTAATAGTACTAAGTAGCAGATAATATCATAACAATGAAATATACAACCCAAACACAACCCAAAACCGGGGTGTCACTAGTCATGAGCATCTACTAATGTCTAAATACAACTGACAAAGTCTGAAATGTACTAAGTACAGACTAATGGAATAAAGAGGGAGGAAAGCAGTGCTGCGAACGCCGGCAGCTACCTTGCTAAACTCCGGTGACTCTGCCTCCGATCAACCAATACCCGCTACCAGGTTCAGAAAATACCTGAATCTGCACATAAGGTGCAGGGAGTAAAGTGAGTACTTCCAACTCAGTGAGTAATAATCATAAATAAAGACTGAGTGGTAAGAAATCACGAAAAGTGCATCAACATGCTGTATAGAAGCAGTTCAAAAACCAGTAAGAAAGCACTGAAGCTGTAAAATCCCTTAAAACATCTTAACTCAGTTTAAACTCCTTTGAAAATGACTTTTTCAACAGTTACGCAAACGAATACAGAACAACTAGTGTAGATAAGCAGAGAAATCCGCCCCTCGAGCACAAATACACAATTAAACAGGTAAATAACAGGTAAATATGAAAGATAAACGCATAAAGGTTCGCCCCTCGGGCACAATGTCAACAACTCCGCCCCTCGAGCAATATCTCAGAACAATACCAACCCTTCGGGCAATCACATAGAACAGTACCAGCCCCTCGGGCAACACATAGAACAATACCAGCCCCTCGGGCTATATCTCACATCACAATGGGTACCCGCGCTCACTGAGGGTGTGCAGACTCCTAGAGGGGCCCCTTACGGCCCAAGCGCAAATAACAAGCCATCTCGTGGCATCATAAACGGGCTCTCGGCCACATATCAATATCAAGCCACCTCGTGGCGTACAATCTCAGGCCCTCGGCCTCATAACCAAAATCAGTGTATCACCGCCGCAGCGTGCAGCCCGACCCAAAAGATATCCTCACAACACAGGCCCTCGGCCTTACTCAGTCAAAAATTGCATATGCCCCTCGGGCAATAGTAAAACAGTGTTTCTCAGCCCAAAAAGTCATTTGAGTATTAAAACTGAGTGAACATGGCTGAGTTTTGAAAACACTAGAAATAACATAACTGAGTTCAAGTATAAGGTTAAAATAGTGAGGAAATATCAACAACAATCCCCGAAGGGTTCAAATAATTGGCACGAAGCCCAGATATGGCGTTCAGCCCAAATAATGATGATAGCATATAGATTTCAATCAAATACGCGGTAAAATCATCAATCGGGACGGAACCAGTCACAATCCCCAATAGTGCATGATCCCACGCTCGACATCAAGCGTGTGCCTCACCTCAATATAGCACTACGATGTGAATCCGGGGTTTCAAACCCGCAGAACATCATTTACAAGCATTACTCACCTCGAACCGGCTAAATCTCTAGCTCGCGACGCCTTTGCCCCTCGAATTGGCCTCCACGCGCGTCGAATCTATCCAAAATCAGAACGAGGACGACAAAATATGCCAAGGGAACAAAGCCCAAGCGAAAACAATCAATAAAGGGCACAAATTCCGAAATTACCAAAACCCGACCCCCGGGCCCACGTCTCGAAATTCAGAAATTTTCACACCAACGGGTTCCTTATCTCCCCACGAGTTCGTACATATTAAAAATACTAAAATCGGAGTCCAATGACCCCTCAAATCCCCATTTAAAGGCCTCTTAAACTCAAGCCCTAATCCTCCATTTTTGCCCTTTAATTCCTTTAATTACAGCTCTAATTTCATGAAATGCTACCATAGAATTGTATTTTAGGTCCAAAATCCTTACCTTAATGAAGTTCCCTTGAAATTCTCCTTCCAAATCGTCCAAAAGCTCTCAAGCCGAAGTCAAAAATGGTGAAATAACCCAAACTTGCGAAATGAAATAACATATATGCTCTGCCCAGGCCTTTCCGCATTTGCGGTCTAAAATCCGCTTATGCGGAATCACTTATGGGACCAAAACCGCTTCTGCGACTAAACTCCCGCATCTGCGACATCGCACATGCGGTCACCATACCGCTTCTGCGGTCTCTGCCCATCTGACCCTGTTTCGCTTCTGCGATAAATCACCCGCATCTGCGGCGCCGCATCTGCGGTCCCCAAACCGCAGATGCGAAAATACCAGAAGCAGCAAATCTGAAGCTACAATCAACATCTAACTTCTCCGTTAAGCACCCGAATCACCCCGAGACCCCCGGGGCCTCAACCAAAAGCACAAATATATCCTAATACCGTATCCAAACTTGTTCCAATTTTCAAAACACCTCAAATAACATTAAATCAACCAAAACACATCGGATTCAAGCCAAACTTTCTAAAATCTTCCGAATTCCGTTTTTGATCAAAAAGCCAACCAAGCCACGTCTGAATGACCTGAAATTTTGCACGCACATCCCAAATGACATAGCGGAACTTGCAACTTCCGGAATTCCATTCCGACCTCTATATCAAAATCTCACCTAACAACTGGAAAACGCCAACATCTAAATTTCGCCAATTCAAGCCTAAACCTCCCACAGACTTCCAAAATGCATTCCGATCACGCTCCCAAGTCTCAAATCACCTGACGGAGCTAACCAAATCATAAAAATTCCGATCCGAAATCATATACAAACAAGTCAAATCTTGGTCAAACCTTTCAAATTTCAAGCTTCAAACTGAGAACTGTTCTTCCAAATTCATTCCGATTACCCTGAAGACCAAAACCGACGGTTTACATAAGTCGTAATATACTACACGGGGCACACATTGCCCGAGAACTGGCGATCAAAGTGCAAAAACTCAAAACGACCGGTCGGGTCGTTACATCCTCCCCCACTTAAACATATATTCGTCCTCGAACGTGCCCAGAGTTGTTCCAAAAGCCGATCAATTGCTGAATAACCTTACCATGCGCATACCCGGGGGTGATCCCACGTCACCCTATCTCATATAGGTCTGATAACACATCATAACTGAAATTTCACAATCCAATCTAGCCCATAAGCCATAGAACCACTTTTCCACTTCTGAAATCTTCAACGATAAGATTCCCGCATTTATACCGTGAGTAAGACCGAGCTGTAATAACCCATACCTGCAACCTCAGATGAAATTGCATGATATACCACACAACCAAACGCTTGCAGCGATAACTTCTAATCTTAACAGCCGCACACAACAACCGAATACCGGTAGAAACCTCTTATCCACTAAAGTCCCATTCCAACACTTTCATATACTGCCAATGATAAATAAAACACACAGTAAGCCATAACCATTTCTTAGATCAACCATTCATGAAGCCACTTCTCCTTCGGCAAAGACCATAGCAAATTTCCGAGCCGAACCTCGATATTATCCTTCCAACATGCTGAAATCGAATCCGTTGTATTCATTAAAGATCCCAACGACCTTATCTAATTCCAACACAACTACTCTGGTGACATGACACCTCAATACAGACTAAAGTCACAACTTGCACAATACGCGCACCAATAAGCAACAATCCGAACATACTCAAATTATGAAAATAATTCAACTGAAAGAGCTGAACCTCAAGCTCCCCATGCTCGAAATAGACAACCATACACAACTTGATGTCTGGAACCAAAACATAAATCATCATCCTCACGGTGAAGCAAATACCTAACACCATACAACCCGAAAGGACATAACCGATACTCCATTCATCGAGCAACACCCAATTGAACCGCACCATATGTGCCTATAACCCACAAATCATAACACCTCGCGACACAGAAAGGTAACTCATAGACCTCCCCAGATTACTAATAAGCTCAATAACAGTCGAATCAACACATCCCCTCAATAATGCAATTCGGAGCCAACCAAGCCGACTCGAATTAGAACACACATCCACATTGGCCTGCCAACAGACCTCTTATCAAGGTAACCCTGAAGCTGCTCCCTCGACTCCCTTAACTCTACCAGTGCCAGACGGTACGGTTCCCGACGTCAAATCAATACCGAAATCAACAACCTTGCCTGGCGACATGCCCTACCACCAGAAACACTTCTGAGAAGTTCCTCACCACCGGAATTGAATCAATATGAAGAGCCTCTACACTGACATCCATCACGAGAGCCCAAACAAGGCAGACAATCCTTTCCAGCCCTCCGCTAGGTCTTTGAAATATGAAACCACTCTACCAAGAACATAATCTGCTGAACCTCGCCACTCATTTCGTGGCATTCCCGGCATAGCCAATAGCGCCACCTTAGCACAATAGCCCAGAATAACATAGCACGGAGACCACCAATCTGCACCCAATATCAAGTCCATAATCTGACCTACCAAGCAACAAAAGATCCACTCGGGTCTCCAAACTCTGATAGTCGCTAAACAGTGCCGATACACGCGACCCACGACCACAACATAACCTGTTTATGAGAACTCCCAGTCTCCAACTACATATAGCACACGCATCACCATATCCGATCCCAATTCCACCGTCGGAGTATACAACACACCTCTAATACCCAATCATCCATGAGAGGTACTACTATAATTCTTCTATGCCACCAAGCAAACTCGAATAAGTAGTCGATCCACAAGAAAGTGCCGCAATACTACCGAGGTACCCTCAACTTAATCACATTGCCTTTTTCTGAAACATATACCCTCGTCAAATTACCTCCAATTAGCAATACCATTTTCTTAATCATCTGAGGATCATTTCCCTAATCATCTGAAGCTCATTTCTCTAATTATCTGAAGCTACCCGCTGCCTAAGAGTTTTATGACCTTCCTTTCAGAACTGAACCGCAACCTTACACACGAAATCTCAATCCTCCACAACATACCGCATATACCATACCATCCTAGGATAACGTGAGAACTTCATATCTCTTCCGAGCTACAAATATTTACGTACTCAACTAGCCAAGAACTTTCCATTTGATTCCATCTAGGAGAAATCACTATACATCCCATGCTCCTCATGCCAGTAGAAGATATACATCTCTAACCGTGGTAGAAATTATCAAGAACTCTACGAATCCCCTTTTGCACAAAATCGAACCATCAGGACTGACTCCTTCTAACTCAACCAAGCTACACAAGCCATCAAAACCCAATGGCATTACCGCGAAATTCCTGTAGAAACTCATTACCTCGTAAACACCCAAAGAACTAATCATATCTTTACCATACCGATCTGGCCTACTACCAAGCTATCCGAGCTCCCTTCTGATTTACCTTCACTTGATACTCCTTCTTGCTATAACATCACATTTCCTCAACCCAAACTTACCGCACGAGACCCAAGCATAATACCACAGGGCCTAAGGCTTACAACCCGCTGAATACTCTTTTAAATGTTCCCAAAAGCACCACATTCAAGATACCTACCCTGAAAGGACTTACTGTGAATCCAAAGCCATTACCTTCACCTTCCCGATTCTGATATATAGAATCCCATAACTAATATAGAAAATACCACAAGTCTTGCCATCTTCCACTGAAAACTCAGTTTCTAGCCACAAGTGCAACTTGAAAGCCTCCAATTATTGCATGTAAAATTTTGAACACAATGGAACTATTCTCTAGAGTCATCCACTCTACTCAAACCGTAGTTTGATTGATTAAACGAACCGAACAACTTGTGCTTCATTAGCACTCCGACACTGCAGAATGTAACCTCATTCCACTAAAACCAAGCAACTTCCTGCCCTATGCACCGGGCATTCCTTACCAACAACAACTCAAGTCATTCCCCGATTCTCGTACACCCATAAAGCATAACATAACCTTTATTGAAATTTCCTTTACTCGAGCCATAACTGATTCACAAATACGCCTCAAACTGGAACCATTATAGCACATAACCGTGCAATCAACTATTCAATAGCAGGCTCCCCGACTTGGCTTGAAGCCATAGATCAAAACACACACCATAATTCATAACGCATATACTTTATTGCTGCCATAATACCATAGTGAGATATACTCAACCCTTCATAAGCTCGTGGAACACAGACCATCTGGTACTTCATATCTTCTGCAAATCTCGCATTTACTATCGCAACAATTAGACCCACTCTCTTAAGCGACCCAAATTAAATTCACACATATATTCACTTGTAAATGGGATCTTCTAACTGACAACATAAGGATCACACAACTCCAGAACACTTCGCAGGAGATAACCCACCTGCTTCGTCTCAAACTATCATTTATAAATATACCTTCCACCGTCATAACCATTACGTAGTCACTTAGTCCTCCTGAGTCTAAACTCATACCGTAACATGAAATTTACTTCACTCCCAACTAGGAAACATGAAAAGATTCTTCACACACCCATAACTCGGGGCTATACATCCAATCACAATGGAAATCAAACACCTAATAGATCATCTATCCTCCAGCACACCCTTCTCGTCGCTTCCAAATCATATGATCACATCTCATAGTCACATCACCCTCATCACGTAATAACCAGTCATTACTTCCCTTAATAGGGGCACAACAAATAGATCCAGAAACATGTGCTCACGCAAGCAACCGCTCAAGGCTCAAGCTATAGGTAAGAATCCGGCCTCAAGTCTTTCTAGACTGGCCCAACATCAACACACCGAGATCATATCTCGCCCCTCGATCAGGGAATCACAAGCCATCAATGCACATCTGATACTGAGCGCTCATGTGCGCATACGAATGCGTAGAAGGAATTCAAAGAGTTATATTTCAAGCTGAATCAAGGACGCACGATTAGAGTTCAAGAATGTGAAGTTTTTCCTAAAGGTTCTGCAGCCTCTCGAGGATAAATACAGACATCTCTGTACCGATCTGCGAGACTCTACTAAACCTGCTCATGACTCGTGAGACCTATGTAACCTAGGCTCTGATACCAACTTGTCACGACCCTAAACCCAGACCCGGTCGTGATGACGCCTCTCGTGAAGACAAGGCCAGCCAACACAATTCCAATTCGAAGTCAAATGGCTAAACAACAATAAAACTGGCTAAAATATGATTTAATAGTACTAAGTAGCAGATAATATCATAACAATGCGGAAATACAACCCAAACACAGCCCAAAACCGGGGTGTCACTAGTCATGAGCATCTACTAATGTCTAAATACAACTGACAAAGTCTGAAATGTACTAAGTACAGACTAATGGAATAAAGAGGGAGGAAAGCAGTGCTGCGAATGCCGGCAGCTACCTTGCTAAACTCCGGTGACTCTGCCTCCGATCAACCAATACCCGCTACCAGGTTCAGAAAATACCTGAATCTGCACATAAGGTGCAGGGAGTAAAGTGAGTACTTCCAACTCAGTGAGTAATAATCATAAATAAAGACTGAGTGGTAAGAAATCACGAAAAGTGCATCAACATGCTGTATAGAAGCAGTTCAAAAACCAGTAAGAAAGCACTGAAGCTGTAAAATCCCTTAAAACATCTTAACTCAGTTTAAACTCCTTTGAAAATGACTTTTTCAACAGTTACGCAAATGAATACAGAACAACTAGTACAGATAAGCAGAGAAATCCGCCCCTCGAGCATAAATACACAATTAAACAGGTAAATAACAGGTAAATATGAAAGATAAACGCATAAAGGTTCGCCCCTCGGGCACAATGTCAACAACTCCGCCCCTCGGGCAATATCTCAGAACAATACCAACCCTTCGGGCAATAACATAGAACAGTACCAGCACCTCGGGCAACACATAGAACAATACCAGCCCCTCGGGCTATATCTCACATCACAATGGGTACCCGCACTCACTGGGGGTCTGCAGACTCCTGGAGGGGCCCCTTACGGCCCAAGCGCAATAACAAGCCATCTCGTGGTATCATAAACAGGCTCTCTACCTCATATCAATATCAAGCCACCTCGTGGATTACAATCTCAGGCCCTCGGCCTCATAACCAAGCCCTACCCAAAAGATATCCTAACAACACAGGCCCTCAGCCTTACTCAGTCAAAAATCACATAAGCCCCTCGGGCAACAGTAAAACAGTGTTTCTCAGCCCAAAACATCATTTAAATATTATTTGAGTATTAAAACTGAGTGAACATGGCTGAAAATAGTAGAAATAACATGACTGAGTTCAAGTATAAGGTCAAAACAGTGAGGAAATATCAACAACATTCCACGAAGGGTTCAAATAATTGGCACGAAGCCTAGATATGGCGTTCAGCCCAAATAATGATGATAGCAAATAGATTTCAATCAAATACGCGGTAAAATCATCAATCGGGACGGACCCAGTCAGAATCCCCAATAGTGCACGACCCCACGCTCGTCATCAAGCGTGTGCCTCAACTTAATATAGCACTACGATGTGCAATCCGGGGTTTCAAACCCTCAGAACATCATTTACAACCATTACTCACCTCGAACCAGCTAAATCTCTAGCTCACGAAGCTTTTGCCCCTCGAATTGGCCTCCACGCGCGTCGAATCTATCCAAAATCATAACGAGGATGTCAAAAGATGTCAAGGGAACAAAGCCCAAGCGAAAATAATCAATAAAGGGCACAAATCCCGAAATTACCAAAACCCGACCCCCGATCCCATGTCTCGAAATTCAGAAATTTTTACACCAACGGGTTCCTTATCTCCCCACGAGTTCGTACATATCAAAAATACGAAAATCGGAGTCCAAATGACCCCTCAAATCCCCATTTAAAGGCCTCTTAAACTCAAGCCCTAATCCTCCATTTTTGCCCTTTAATTCCTTTAATTAGAGCCCTAAATTCATGAAATATCTACCATAGAATTGTGTTTTAGGTCCAAAATCCTTACCTTAGCGATGTTCCCTTGAAATTCTCCTTCCAAATCGTCCAAAGGCTCTCAAGCCAAAGTCAAAAATGGTGAAATAACCCAAACTCGCGAAATGAAATAACATATATGCTCTGCCCAGGCCTTTCCGCATCTGCGGTCTAAAATCCGCATCTGCAGAATCACTTAAGGGACCAAAACCGCTTCTACGACTAAACTCCCGCATCTGCGACATCGCAGATGCGGTCACCATACCGCTTCTGCGTCTGCCCATCTGACCCTGTTTTGCTTTTGCGATAGATCACCCGCATCTGCGGCGCCGCATCTGCGGTCCCCAAACCGCAAATGCAAAAATACCAGAAACAGCAAATCTGAAGCTGCAATAAACATCTAACTCTCCGTTAAGCACCCGAAATCACGCCGAGACCCCCGGGGCCTCAACCAAAAGCACAAACATATGCTAATACCTTATCCAAACTTGTTCCAATCTTCAAAATACCTCAAATAACATTAAATCAACAAAAACACATCGGATTCAAGCCAAACTTTCTAAAATCTTCCGAATTTCGTTTTTGATCAAAAACCCAACCAAACCACGTCCGAATGACCTGAAATTTTGCAAGCACATCCCAAATGACATAAGGGAACTATTGCAACTTCCGGAATCTCATCCCAACCTCTATATCAAAATCTCACCTAACAACCGGAAAACGCTGGAATCTAAATTTCTCTAATTCAAGCCTAAACCTCCCACGGACTTCCAAAATGTATTCTGATCACGCTCCCAAGTCTCAAATAACCTAACGGAGCTAACCAAATCATAAAAATTCCAATCCTAAATCATATACAAACAAGTCAAATCTTGGTCAAACCTTTCAAATTTCAAGCTTCAAACTGAGAACTGTTCTTCCAAATTCATTCCGATTACCCTGAAGACCAAAACCAACGGTTTACATAAGTCATAATATACTACACGGGGCAAGCCATGCCCGAGAACTGGCGATCAAAGTGCAAAAACTCAAAAACGACAAGGGCGGGTCGTTACCAAATGAGATCTTAGATAGGTCCGATATAATTTTTCAATCATATGTAAGGATAATTAGGCTACTTAAATGATAGTTCCACTCTGACTTGCTATGCGATGAGTGACTTTAGGCCTATTTACAGACCATGCCTATTCGAGGCTATGTTGCACTGACTCTCTAAAATGTAGCCGTACCCGTGTTGGATCCTTAAAAGATGCACTATTTTTGGAGGATCTGACACATATCCGGTCACATTTTCGGAGAGTCCGAACAACATAGATTCGAGTGTGATTTTAAATTAGCACCACCTCATTGAAAATTGTGAATCCATACTTCCACATTCTCAATTTTCCAGGCTATTTTTAAAGAGTTTAACTGATCCGTGTAATATTTTTTTTATATTATCAAGTTACTTCTACCTGTCGTAGCATATAACTTTCGATTATAAATTTCAATTTTTAGAAAAGGTTACTTATAAATATTTTTGAATGATCTGATAATACAAAGAAAAAAATTGACACTTTCCTTGCATATAAGTTAAATTTCTATTAAAATAAACGTTGATGGTTTCGCCACATAAAATGACAAAATAGTCTGAAAGTTTTTCTTTTATTGACTTATTGGTATTATGTTGGGCTAGTATAACTCTAAATATATAAGTGATTGAAATGGTATAAAAATACCCTCCATCCATCTATTTGATTCAATTTGCTTTAACCTTTTTTTTGGGGGGGCTCCTTTATGGTCTTAAAACTAACAGCTCATACCCTATTAAAAAAATCTTTAATTATTTAACACGTGATTATTGGGATCCCATAATAAGCTAAAAATAAAAATCTCTCTCTCTCTCTCTCTCTCTCTCTCCGCTCATTCTTTATTAGTCGTTGTGTTCTAATTATAATTACTCTATTTCAATCGCTTGTATTTGCTTGCGAGCCTTTTACTATTGATTAGTGTATTTAGTCTCACTTATCTTGCCGCTACTTTCATTTGTAGTATATTCCTTAGTAGTTTTCCCCTATTTTGTGCTTTTTAGCTTCAAATTATATTCCCTTTATTTACTGATCCAATATTTTAAACCTGATAAAATATTTCCTTTATTTTTATTCGTTGTCGTTTTTTTGGTAGTTCTTCCTTAGTGTGTCTTAGATTTTAGTGGTTGTAGTGAATGACAGTAGGGTAAGTTATGTCCTCAAGGGTTCCTCGGCGGGGGGGGGGGGGGGGGGAGGGGTATAAGAGTGGTAAGGGAGCCCCCTGGCTGAGAGTTCGGTCTTGGAAGATACGGACTTTGACGGGGAAGTATATAGAGTTAGCGAAGATTTTCCAAAAGAGGAAGATCAATATAGCTTGTCTCTAGGGGACTAGATAGATGGGAGCTAAGGCACGGGATGTAGAGTGTTTAATGTATGGTACTTTAGACGTGTGGGGGGAAGAATGGGGTAGGTATTTTGATCGATAGGGATTCACAGGGAGCTAGTGGTGGAGGTTAGGAGGGTGAACGATATGGTGATAATTATTAAGTTGGTTGTTAGGGGATTTACTTTAAACGTGATTAGTCAAGTGGGCTTGGACGAGGAGGTCAAAAGGCCTTCTGGAAGGATTTGGATGAGGTTATGCGTGGTATTTCACACACTGAGAAGCTTTTTATAGGAGGAGATTTTAATAGCCGCATTAGGGGTGACGTCTGAGGTTATGATGATGTGCATGGAGGCTTCAATTTTGACGCTAGAAATGGAGGAGGAACTTCGGTGCTGGATTTTGCTAAATCTTTTGATTTGATGATAGCTAACTCGAGTTTTCCAAAGAAGGAAAAGCACTTGGTCACTTTCTATAGTTCGATGGCCAAGATCTAGATTGATTAAATACTCTCTAGAAAGTCCGATATAGGTATTTGTGCGAATTGCAAGGCCATTCCGAGTGAGAACCTGTAACGATCTGGTCGATCATTTTGTGTATTTGAGTCTCATATTCCTATTTGATGCTTCCCGTATGCTTAATTGTTTTTTTGCAACTTGCGAGGATGGTTGATTTGGTTTCGCAAAGATTTCAGAGTCAACTGGAACACTTAGTTCCGTGGTTGGAAGCTTAAGTTGTAAGTTGACTAAGGTTTGAATTTTAAGAAAATGATCTAGCGTTGATGTTTTGATGATTATAGGTTCATATGGTGATATTGAACTTAGGAGTATGTTCGAATTTGGATTTGGAGGTTCCTAGGATGTTTCGGCTTGATTTATTGGAAGTTGGCAATTTGAAGGTTTGCAAAGTTCACAAGTTTGATAAGGAGTTGACTTTGATGGCATCAGCTTTGGATTGTTGTTTCGGAACTTATAATAGGTTCGTTTTGTCATTTGAAACTTTTGAATGCATTCCGAGTTAGTTAGATATGAATCAGACGCTTGGTTGTGAATTATTGAAGTTCTTAAACTTGAAGGCGTGCAACATGAGTTTTGATGCTTGATTCTTGGTTGTGGATATTATTTTGATGATTTAAGCTTATGGGTGAGTTTGTGTGAGATTTATATACTTTGGTGGATATTAGAGTGGGGCCCGAGGGGCTCGAGGGAGTTCCAAATTGGTTTCAGATTGATTTTGAAAGTTGAGATTTTTGCTAGTGCTGCATATATCGCATTTGCGATGTTCTGCTCGCATTTGTGAGGTCCACATTTGCGGATGTTGATCGAATTTGTGGAGCTGGATTGGGAGGTCACCAACGCATTTACGAAGCGGTGTCCCAATTGTGACATTCACTTTTACGTGGAGCAGTTCGCTTTTACGATGAAGGGTCGCATTTGCGAGGCTTTGGGTCGCTCTTGTGATATCTGCTGCATAGGGGTTATGTTTGCTTTTTCAAGCCTTTGGTCGCATTTGCAAACCTTTGGTCGGAAATGCGGCACCTGTAGCTGGGTTATAGAGAGACATTTCGGGAATTGGGCTCATTATCTCATATTTTGAATCCTAAATTTTGGAGAGGCAATTTTGCCTAAAGATTATCACATAACATTTTAGGGTAAGTGATTTTCTACACATTTTTGGTATTATTTCAAGAATCTACGGTTATTAACACCCAAAATATGGAATTTTGAGAAAAATCTAGGGGGGGGGGGATTTCCTACAACTTAAGAAAATAAAAATTGGAGATTTGAGCTATGATTTGGATTTGGTTTTAGAATCTAATCACATATTTGGACTCGTGGGGTTATGGGTAGTCGGGATCTACCCCTTGACTCGGGTTTTGCCCATGTAGGCCCCGGATTGACTTTTGTTGACTTTTTAAAAATTAAATAAAGATCGAAACTTTATTGTTTGGAATTGGTTCCTATAGCCTTATTTGATGTTATTGAGTTATTTTGGTTATATTTGACCCATTCAGCGGCCGATTTAAGAGGCAAGGGATTTTTAGAGTATCCGTTTTGAGGTAAGTATCATGCCTACGCTTAGTTTGAGGGTATTTTCATGTGGGCTATGATGTTGCTATATGTTGGGGGTGACGCTAATTCAAGGTGACGAGCACATATGCGCGCACCATGATTCTCATGATCCGGGTAGATTCTAGGCTATTGTATGTCTTCTTTGATTAAAAACACGTCTAGGCTATGTGCTTATCTATTTGAGGTATGATTGGGCTGTTTTTGCTATGTTGAGTTGTTTGCCTTTACTGGAGTCATATTTTCAGTTAATATATTATATTCGCATATTACACCTCTGTCTCTATGCACTCTTTATGTATTATTGCACATATTGTTGGTATTACTATTTGTACGAAATGGGTGTGAGCCAAGTCATAGTATATTAGTATATTCCGTGTGGTATTTTTGGTTATGGTACTGTGAGATGTGAGCATATTGAGACTTGAGCGGGTGATGAGTGATCTTGGGCCATAGAGCTGTGTTGTTATTGATTGTGAGGTGACATTTGCGTCCAGGCCTCATATTGGGCCGAGTGGAATTGCTTGTTGAGTGTTGATGTTGATTGTGATGGGATGTTGCGTTACGCCCATATTGGGTTGAGTGATATTAATCGTTGACTTTTAATCCGATTAACGCTTGAGCTAGGATCCGCCCCTCCGGAGTCAGGTAATATCTTGTGAGTGCAGACACTTGGTATGTGCTTACTGAGGGGCTTGTGTTAGGCACCCGTATAGTGCTGAGTGTGAGTGTGTGTGATGATTTAGGGGCTTTGAGCCAGGTACCTTGAACGTGTTGAGAGTATAATTGAGGGGTATTTACGCAAGGCACTGTGTATATGCTGAGATTGTATTTAATTGATGATTAAACTTTGATGTTGTTGATTTTGGCATGAATACTTATCATGCAGGCATAGAGTTGTATCTTCCTCATGCTATTTGATACCTGATGTCTTTAAAATTGATGCCTTGATTGATATATTCGTAATCATACTTATTTTCCTCTCAATGTGATAGAGTTGAACCTGATATTGTTAAGATGCTTTTCCTTTACTATTATTATGTCGTTATTATTGTTGTTGGCTGTTGAAAATGAGTACTGGGCATTGCCAGGCTCATCACTAATTTTAACACGAGGTTAGGCTTACTACTTATTGAGTACGTAGTGTCAGTTGTACTCACACTATACTTGCACTTCATGCGCAGATCCAAGTGGTGCTGATCGTGGTAGCTGCCAGTGAGCCGGATCCGAACTAGTTGGAGATTTTTGAGGTAGAACTATTGTTCCGTTAGCAGGCCTTGAAGTCCCATCTTTATATATGTTATTACTATTCAGTCTTCCACAATATTGTATTTTATTCAGATTTTGTACTTAATACTCTATAAAGCTCATATATTCAATGACACCAGATTTTGGGGTGATTTTCAGTTGTATCATTGCTTTGACTTCAATTATTTATATTATACTGCAATTAGAACTATTTAATTCTATTATTGAAGTTAGTTGATATTTTATACTTCAATACCACACAAGAAGGGAGGGGATAATTTGTGTGGTGTCCAATTTTTTGCGTGCACAAATTATAGAAGGATCTGGTTCTTCTACGTGTTTCTTATACTATAGTTGCGGAATAATAAATGTAGAAAGTAAAGAACACAAGTATTTTACGTGGAAAATACCTCACTCAAAAGGTGAAAAAATCACGACCTACTACCTAGTAGGATTTTTCCCAACACTTCACTAAATCACTGAGCCAAAAACAGAGTTTACAAAACTCTTGTAAACCTAAGTATTAACTTTCACCCTTATTAGTAACCAACCTCAGAATATTGCGACAATTTCAAGTTAACTCTAACTTTAACAATACACTCAGAGTAGCTAGTACAAATGCTTCTAGAGAAAGCTGAAAGGTACAACTCAAAAGCCTTACTACAATTGAACTAGAATAAAAGACAGACACTTGGAACTGGTTCTTCCATCTGGTTCATGTAGCTTCAGGTTCGCACACTTGAATCACACAGGAATTGCTTGCAAAATGCCTTATTATTTTGCTCTCAACTCTCGTTTAACTTCAGCGTTTGTGCGTCCCTATAAAATGGGACATCCTGAAATATATAGAGTTAGTAAAATAGGAAATAACTAGATTTATAATGCTATACTCTTCCATGATGGAAGAGTTCTAGTTATTTTCAACTTCTAACTCCTCATTTGTCTAGGATAGTGTTCTCTTCGAGTAAGGAGTCCTGCTCCTTATCAATTATGCAACCTTTTTGTTCAGGAGATATCAGATATAGCCACTTAAGCTGATATCCTTCATGGGCATGCCTTGTGCTTGAATCTGCCTGTGTCTATATACACTGTGTATGGATCTGGTTCATGGGTGTGTTCCTTTTTCAATCATTAAAACAAACTTACTTAGGCCAACGAATTTCCTCTTTTTAATGATGACAAACTCTGTGCTTTTTATAAGCATGAAACCTGTTTCAACTCAGCTCAACATCAATACAATGTTAGAACACTTTCTTTTTTAATGTCATAAATCATCAAGGACCAGGTTCATTAGGTTATAAACGTCACAGTCCAAAGTAAAAATCACAACCTATCTTCCCCCTTTTGGCATCTTCGAAAAGTTGCATAATTATGTTAGATAACCAAATTTTAGTGGATCTTACTCATGGCCATTTAGGCAACTTCAAATGCAATCATGGAGTCAAGTATCACTTATCAATCTAAGGATATTAGCCATCTAAGAAACATCAACAAACAATTAGAGCAAAAGAAATTGATTATCATTGATTAGAGTCATACACAAAGCATAGAAGGAAATAAAAGTACTGCATCATGAGCAAAAAGACAAAAAAAATACTGGTTTTCTAACTAGGCTAGGAAGGGTTCAAGGCTGGAAAGGACCAGGTTCTTGGTTTCTGGCCTGAAGCAGTTTCAACATATCATGAAGAATACCTTCATTCTTCTCCTTTTTCTTTGCCAGCTCAGTCCTGGGAGTATCCCTCTCAGTTTCTACTTCTGCCAGCCTTTTCTTCAACCTCTCAATCTCAACATTCTTAGCCCCACTCTCCTGCACTAAGGCTCTCACTTTTCTCTTCATAGGCACCCTCTTGGATGAACTAGGTTCTTTGGCAGCAGTATGGACTTCATAGTCACATGCAGTCAAGGTGTTGGCCCCAAAGTGATCTTTGCTTGTGCTCACATTCTATTTCTTGAGGCTAACCTTGAAGTGAGCAAGCATAGCAGTGAGAATGAATCCATAGGGTATGGCATGAGTTTTTGTGCAAGCTAGAACCCTATAAAGGATTTGTACGAGAAACCCTGGCCAATTGATCTGTCTCTCATTGTCAGGCACTCCATAAGGACCAGGTCCATGAAGGTGGCAATGTTCCATCTCTCCTTCCTGGGCAACACAACCTTGTTGACAAATTCAAAAAGCAACTTGTGGGCAGGCTTCATCTCACTTTGTACACAGTCTTGGGCTGTAGCTCTAACTCATTGTCAGAAAAATTTCCTTGCAATGGCAAGAGAGGTAGGTAGATTTTCCAGGCTTGGCCATTTCAGTCTTTTGTAATCATTGTACCCTTCAGTAGGTACCCCTAGAATCTCTAGCAATTCCTTGCCATCAAAGCTCACAATCACCCCTTTCACCATACTGGTGACCTTGCCATTCTTGATTACACAGTTAGCCATGAACTCCACAATCTCAGCTCTGGCTAGTCTTCTTTCTATATGAAGGACCATGTCCTTCCATCCCTGAAGTTCTAGGTTCTCCAGCAGCATCACCCTTCATTCCTCCTCCAAGACCCTGAGGAGTCTACCCTTCAAGATAGTTCTTTTGCCAAACTTCACCATCTTTTCCTATTCTTCATCAGTTTCCTCTTCTTCTTCACTTTCTTCTTCTTCCACTACTTGCACTTCCCTAGATTTCCTGGCAGACCTGGTTCTTTTTTCCTAGGTAGAAGGCTCCGCATCAACATGCTTTGAAGGAGACTTTTTTTTTGGAAATCTTTATTTTCTTTGATTTTTGAGTCACAACCTCCACCTCCTCTGCCTCGTCTTCATCATGAAAAACCAGGTCCATCTCCTCAATTTTAATTGCCTCAACAGGCTCACTCACTTTCTTCTTTCCCTTTGTAGCAAATTTTCTTTTACTCTCTTCTAAGACTCTTTCAAGTTCAGCCTCACTCTACTTCTTTTGACTCATTGTAGCTCTTTCTCTTGTAGGAGGAGCCTCTATAAGGATAGAAGAGTCAGCCTTTCTCTTCTTGTGTGCCCTAGCAGTTCCAAGGATTTTAACTCCTGAACTTTTCTTCTTCTTCGGATTGTAGCTGTTGGACACTCATTTCAATAAGTCTTCGAGGGGTTCCTGCATAGATGGAATAGGTTCTTGGAACCTCTTCCTCAACCTCACCAGTACTTCAGCTGCACTTGCATCACCAGACCCACTATCCCTTCTTCTCTCCAACTTTCTTCCTCCTCAATAACTTTCTCACTCCATAGCACCATAGCCCTTATTTCCTCAGTCAATTTAACAGGAGTGGGTGAAGATTCAACCACTCCTTCTTTTCTCTTTCCCCTTACGTCACCTTAAATACCCTCACTCTCTTTTTCTTTTTTCTTTTTATTTTTACCACCAATTCTTTCAGACTCAGCGGAATCTACCCCATAAATAGTAACCAGAACAAATTTGTTCTCCAAATTTTCCGCCACTTCAGTAATGACACCAGACGTAATATTGAGACCAGAAGTTACCTATTTTGTTTCCAATGAAACAGTTTCTTCCCCCTTAGTAGTAGACTTAAAAGATTCTTCAGATTTTTGGGGTTCACTGCCAGCAACTACTTTACGAGCAAGCATCTTGAACCTTTCTCTCTTAGAGGTGGGTGTGGTTGAAGGTTTGATTGAAGGTGTAGGTGATAATACCTTGGGTGGTGAAGAATTATTTTCAGAAGGGTTTGCCATTGCTGTGTGTAGAGGAAATATGTATGTAGAAGAGAAGAGAGAAGATAGAGAGGACTTTTGGCGGTTGGAAAATTAGAAGTAAAGAAATGGGTAAGGCCTAATCAATTTAAGGAGGAGAGTTTAAGTGGGTAACGGTAGCTTTTTAGAAGTTCAGAAGTCTAATCAAACTGGGAAAGTCAGTTCGAAAAGACGTTGAACTCTTCCCTAGAATCTAGGCAATTATGGTGCGTGGGACTCCTTTTGGGTGAAACTAGTTCGTTTGTAACGGATAAACATTAAGGGATATTGGGATTAAATGGGAATCTCTTTTTTATCATGATCCAAATACAGTTATTTCAAAATAGAGTGGAGAGTACATACGATGTAATCTTGATGAACCAGGTCCTCACTAAGAATTCTCTTGTATAAGTCTGAAAATCCCAAGAAAATAAAGGAAATGTCATAAGAGATGAATGTGACATTTTAGCACATGGCACAAGAGTATACTAACGAAAGTAAGAGATTGAGTAAAATCTAATCTAATTATTTAAAAAATTCACAAATCATCTAACCAAATATTGAGCTAGAATGGTTCTCATTAGGGGATATTAATCATCCCTAATTCTAACATGTTCAATTCAAAGTGATCTCTACTTAGAGCTTTTGTGAAGATGTCAGCTATTTGTTTGTCAGTAGCACAAAATTCCACATTGATCAAACCTTTTTCATAGTTGTCCCTAAAGAAAGTGATGCCTAACATTTATGTGCTTAGTTCTTTTATGATGAACCGAATTCTTGGTCATACTAATTTAACTAGTGTTATCAGAAAATATGGGAATACATCCTACATCAATTTCAAAGTCCGTTAATTACTGTTTGATCCATAATAATTGAGCATAACACGAGGTGGCAGCCACATACTCAACTTCAACAGTAGACAAGGCCACAGAATTTTGCTTTTTGGTGGCCTAAGACACAAGACATGAGCCAAGAAAGTGTGCATACCTGAGGTGCTCTTTCTATCCACAAGAAAAATTACATATCAACATAAGCATATCTCACTAAGTTGATATTACTACATTTTGGATACCATAGAAAGAGGTCAGTGGTACCTTTTAGGTATCTCAAGATCCTCTTGAGAGCAGTCAAGTGGGACTTCTTTGGATTTGACTGAAATCTAGAACAAAGGCCTACACTGAAAATAATGTCATGTCTACTAGCAGTGAGATATAACAAAGAGCCAATCATTCCCCTATATATCTTCTGATCAACAGATGAACCAGGTTCATCTATATCCAATTTTGTGGTTGTTGCTATAGGAGTGTTTACTTCTTTGAAATCTTCTATTTTAAACCTTTTAAGCAACTCTTTCACATACTTTTGCTGATGGAGCATAGTTCCATTTGAATTTTGTTTAATTTGTAAGCCTAAAAATAAATTAAACTAACCCATCATACTCATTTCAAATTCACTCCCCATTTGTTTAGCAAAGACTTAACTTATTTTTAGTTGCTCCAAGATTAAATCATCGACATATATATGAACTACCAATAGATCTTTGCCTTTTTCTTTCAAGAACAATGTAGTGTCAATTTTACCTCTCTTGTAGCCATGATCAAGCAAGAATTTAGACAATCTTTCATACCATGCTCTAGGAGCCTGATTGAGCCCATAAAGTGCCTTGTCAAGTTTGTACACATGATCAACACTTTCCTTGATTTCAAAGTCATGAAGTTGCTTGACAAAAACTTTTTCCTTTAGATAGCCATTGAAGATGTCACTCTTGACATCCATCTGATGGAGAGTGAATTCCATGCAAGCAGTAAAGGCTATAAGGAGTCTAATTGCTTCCAATCTTGCAATTGGAGCAAAAGTCTCATCATAGTCGATTCCCTTCTCTTGACTTCTTCCTTGAACCACCAATCTTGCCTTATTCATTCTAACTGTTCCATCTTTATAAGGTTTTTTTTCTGAAGACTTATTTTGTGCCAATTACTGATATGTCCTTGGGTCTTGGTACCAGATGCCAAAACTTGACTTCTCTCAAATTGGTTGAGTTCATCTTGCATTGCATTCACCAAGTCTGCATCCTGCAAAGCCTCAGTAACATTTTAGGTTCAACAAGAGATAAAAATGCATCAAAAGCATAAAGATACTTCAAAGCAGATCTGGTTTTGATTCCAGAGGGTGGATCAGTGATTATGTTCCTAATGGGATGAGAATTTTGATACTTGTAAGGTTTCACAACCAACTGATTTCCCTTAGATGTTCCTTCAATGTTTTGTTGCTGAGGAACATGTTCATGGACAGGTTCTCTCGAGGTTTAAGGATCATTTCCTCTTTGTTCAGTTCCCCTGGGTTGAAGGACCTATTCCATCACCTGTTCCTTCCTTTGGTGCAACTTCAGTTTGGGATGTGGTTTTATTTGAGTTTCTTACCAGCCCAATTGCTTCATCATCATGTTCCTTCCTCTTAAAAAGAATGTTAGTTTCGCCAAATACCACATGTACACTTTCTTCTACGCAGGTAGTTCTTTTGTAATAAATCTTATGAGCTTTATTATGTGAAGAATACTCCCTCATCACTTCTAGGATCAAACTTACCTATGGAGTCTTTTCCATTATTGTGCACAAATCACTTGCATCCAAATACCCTAAGATGGGATATATTTGGTTTTCTCCCTTTAAGTATCTGATAGGGAGTCTTCTCAACAAGAGGTCTAGTCATGCACCTATTTATGATGTAACATGCAGTGTTCACAACTTCTTCCCAGAAACTATGGGGCAATTTACTAGCAAGTAGCATAGTCCTAGCCATTTCCTCCAATGTCCTATTCTTTCTTTCAACTACTCCATTTTGTTGTGGAGTCCTAGGAGCAGAAAAATTATGATCTATGAAATGTTCATCACAAAATTCAGCAAATTTAGCATTTTCAAATTCAGTACCATGATCAGACCTAATTGATGCAAGTTGATTACCTAGTTGTTTCTGAGTTTTTCTAACAAATGAAGTGAACATGTCAAATGCTTCATATTTAGATGTTAAGAACAATGTCCAAGTAAACCTAGAGTAATCATCAAAAAGTACCATAACATATCTCTTACCACCTCTGCTCAATGTTCTCATTGGTTCACAAAGATTCATATGGACCATTTCCATCGTCCTGTTAGTACTTACCATTTTCTTGCTTTTGAAAGAGGATCTTACCTGCTTCCCCCTTGAACAAGCCTCACAAACTTTATCTTCCTTGAACTTAACGTTAGGCAGGCCTATCACCAAGTCCTTTGAGACTAGTTTGTTGAGTCGGCTTAGACTAGCATGTCCAAGTCTCTTGTGCCAAAGGAGGGGATCATTATCCAACACACTTAAGTAAGTGAGTTCATTATTTGAAAGTGTGGACAGATCCTCCACCTATATGTTATTCTTTCTTTTTCCCTGCAAAACTATCTTGTCAGTGGTTAGATTAATCACAAAGTATTTTATAGATATTAAGGCCACCATGTTACCACTATCAAATAATTATGATACACTTATTAGACTGTACTTTAGCCCATCTATCGAGTATACATTCTTTATAAGTGAGAATCAGACTTACCTACCTTTCCAACCCCAATGATCTCACCTTTCTTTCCATTTCTAAATGAGACATTACCTCCTTTAAGGTCCTCAAGTGAAAGGAACTGTTTCTTGCTTCCTTTTATGTGCTTTGAATAGCCACTATCCATGTACTATATTTGGCTGTTCCCCTTCACTTGTACCTGCAAATGGAAATCAGGGGTTAGTCTTAGGAACCTAAACTAGTTTGGGTCCCTTTTTATAGGCAAAAGGCTAAATTAAATTCTTTCTAATACTAAGTTTGTCACTATCTAAATTTGGCATTTAGGCTGCGATAGGATACCTAACGAGCCAGTACCTATTAGGCAAATCCTTCAAATTAAACATGTTGATAATAATGAAAAGATAAAAGAGAAATACTAATGAATCGTCTCAAATAAATATAAGCATGAAAGGTATAAAAAGTGTAGCAAGATGTGTGAGCAATCACTCATAAACTACCCCAAGCATGAATAGAATTTGACATTTGTATATATGCTCATCACCTCGCAAATGCATTATCCCCAAGCACATAGCACGTTGTAATAATGTTATTTGTAGGAAAATTTTCTCATCGAAGTCAATCAATATACTTACCTATATCTGAGCAAGCTTCAACCTTCAAACAATACTGTACCTCACTTCGAAGCCTACAAACGTTCATAATCTAGATAAAAATTGCATAGCAAGGTCAAATATAATCATAGGACTCAATTCCATAAGTAAAAATTCGATCCTAGTCAAAGTCAATAAAAATTAACCCCAAGCCCACATGGTCAAATCCCAAAATAAAAGTTGAATCTCGGTGATCCATAACGTGCAAATGTATAATTAGATTCTCAATCCGATTCCAAGGCGATATCCTAAAAGGTACTTTCTTATCTTCCAAGTTTAAGACTCTTACACACATCTTTGATTCCATTATTTAGGTGCTAAAATCCATAAATATTCATGATAATATAATCAAAATCAAGTGTAAACTACTTACCCTCAAGATGTAGGCAAAAATCTCCTCCAATATCGCCTTAGTCCGAGCTCCTAAAACCCAATAATAATTAAATAAGCTCAAAATCCTAAAATTAGACATTAAATATCCTTGATAAAATTTTCTTTATCGTAATCGCAATAGAGGGCCATGCAATCGCGAAGAGAAGCTAGGTGGACCCTATATGATAGCAACCACTGGCCACACGACTACAAAGGCCATCGCTCGAACACCCTATGCGATCACGATAAAGGCTCCACGATTGCGAGGCACTGATGTGCACCACTAAATTTCATCTTTTCCGACTTGCTTCTGAATTCGAAATGCCCCCATGCCCCTAGGGTCCTAATTCGAACATACGTACAAGTCACAAATACTATATAGACCTATTAAAGGTCTCGAAACATGAATACTCAAATTAGGGACCTAAGTCAATCTTATGAACTTCTAAAGTTCAAGGCAACATTTAAGTGTACCAAAACACTTTCGAGCCTGTAACAAACCGGCCGGTCGTTTCAAGAGTTGTAGCCCCATTTCCCAATTTACTGCTTATTTTGTTCTTTATATTTTCTATATGACTTGCCGGTTTAGGATTTAGGGTTGAAAGCTTAAGTTGAAATGGTTGACCGAATGTAGACTTACGTGTAAATGACTCCGGAATAGAGTTTCAATGGTTCTGTTAGCTCCATTGGGTGATTTTGGACTTAGGAGCGTGTCCGGACTACGATTTGGAGGTCTGTAGCCGAATTTGGCTTGAAATGGCAAAAGTTGGACTTTTGGAAAGTTTGACGGAAGTGGACTTTTTGATATCGGGATTGGATTGGAGTTTCGGAAGTTGGAGTAGGTCTGTGGTGTCATATTTGACTTGTATGCAAAATTTGGGGTTAATCGGACGTGATTTGATAGGTTTCGGTGTCGTTTGTAGAAATTGGAAGTTCAAAGTTCATTAGACTTCAATCTATGCACGATTCGTGTTTCTTTATGTTGTTTGATCTAATTTGAAGGCTCGACTAAATTCGTATGATGTTTTGGACTTTATGGTATGTTTAGTTGAGGTCTCGAGGGCCTCAGGTGAGTTTCAGATGGTTAACGGATCAATTTTGGACTTGGTATTAAAGCTGAGGACTGCTGGTTTTCTGTTACTGGTTTCCTTGTACACGATCTCATGTGAGGGTCCGCAATTGCGTAGGCTTGTTTGGGGCAGTGGTATTTTACTCTATGTGTTCGTGAGTGATGGTCTGCGTTCACGTGGGTTTGTCTAGGCTGTGAATCGCGAACGCGTGGGCAATTCCGCGTTCGCGAAGAGGTGAGGAGGCAACTAGGTGGCATGCATTTGTGCTTCGCGATCGCGTAGGTTGGAGAAGGCTGAGGTATGCATTCGTGTAGAGGTTTTTGTGTTCGCGTAAAGCAAGTTAGAGGAGCAGGCTGTTTTGTACTATGCGAACGCGTGGAAAAGGCCGAGTTTTATGAAGGATAATTGGGCAGCAGATTTAAAAGTTCAAAATGAGGGTTTGAGTTCATAACATAAAAATTGATTTGGGAGCTCAGTGGAACGCGATTTTTGGAGAGATTTTCACATGGGTGTTTGGCGTAAGTGATTCTTACCTAATTTTGGTTAATTTTCATGAATATGCCTTTGATTTCATCATTAAATTAGTGATTTGGTTGGAAAATTGGAGAAAATGGAGAAAAGTTCTTAGGCTAGATATTTGAGGCTTAGATTGAGATTTTGGTATCGGGTTTGAGTAATTTTGGTATGGGTGAACTCGTGGTTGAATGTGTGTTCGGATTTTGTAAGTTTTACCCGATTCTGAGACGTGGGCCAGGGGGCCAACTTTTGAGTTAACTTTTTGACTTTTGATTTAAAGCTTAGTATTTTCTTATGAAATTGATTCCTTTAGCTCGTGTTGATTGTATCGAATTGTTTGTGATTAGATTCGAGGCACTTGGAGGCCGTTTCGCGAGGAAAAGGTGTGTTGGAGTAGAGATTTGCTCGGCTTGAGGTAAGTAACAGTTCTAAATTTGGTTCTAATGGTATGAAACCCCGTATTCTGTGTTATGTGGTCGGTTTTGAGGTGACGCACATGCTAGGTGACGGGCGTGTGGGCATGCACCGTAGGAATTGTGACTTGATCCATTCCATGGAACTGTATAGTTGAACAATCTATTGTTAGCCATATGCTCTCCATGTGTTATATAAATTTGACTGTAAATCATGTTAGAAATCATGTTTAGGCTATAAGTTAGTACTCTAGTGACCTACAGAGGCCGTGTTACATGTTGAATTATCTGCTAAATTGTTGTATGTACTCAATCTCAGTTTTATTTGCATATCATCTCTCAGTCTCTATTATTCCTGGTTGATACATTATATCATTTCTGTTTGGGCTGATTTTCATGATTATTGGGAGCCCGAGAGATTAGAGAGATTGATGACTGAGTGAGCGGAGGGCCTGATTGTGAAGATAATGATACTATAGCACGTGAGTTGTCCATGCAACACGTGAGTTGTCCGTGCAGATCCAGATATTGATACTATAGCAGGTGTGTTCCGTGCAACACGTGAGTTGTCCGTGCGGATTATAGCGCTTGTGCTGAAGGAGACCCTCCAGATTTTGTACACATCCCTAGTGAGCGCAGGTACCTACTGAGTGCGAGTGCTGAATGCTGAGTAAATAGGAGGGCTGAGTGACTGTTGCCCTGAGAGAATGCATTTGATTTCACTACTGTTACACTTAGCTGCTATGTATCACTGTTTTGAAATTCCTGAAAGATATTACACTCTGTTTCACTTGAACTTGTCATGAAGTAACTGTTTTTGACCTAAATTGTCGAACTTGAAGCATGCCTACCTTCCTATGTTGAAATCAATGTAGTTGAACTATAACTGTGAAGCTCGTCACTACTTTCAGTTCTTTATTTAGTCTTGTTACTTACTGAGTTGGTTGTACTCATGCTACACACTGCACTTCGTGTGCAGATCCAGGTGTTTCCAAACACGGTGGGTGTTGATTCTCTGCGTAGTTGATCCTTGGAGATTTCAAGGTAGCTGCCCGCCGTTCGCAGACCTTGTTTCTCCTTTCCTATCTTTTCGCTTATTGTATTTAGTTTCGAACTATCATAGACAGTATTTTCCAGATTTGTGATATTTAGATGCTCTTGTACACCGTGACACTCCAATGTTGGGAATCTCCACGTTATGTTTTGGGTTTTCTATCCCGTTTATGAGAACTTTTATTATCTAAAGCTGCTTTAACTCATTTTCTGTTAAAAGTGTTGGAATATTTTGAAATGTCAGCTTGCCTAGTACCACATTAGGCGCCATCATGACAGGTTAGGATTTTGGGTCGTGACAAGTTGGTACTAGAGCCTAGGTTACATAGGTCTCACGAGTCATGAGCAGGTTTAGTAGAGTCTTGCGGATCGGTACGGAAACATCTGTACTTATCTTCGAGAGGCTGCCGAACCCTTAGGAAACTTCACATTCTTATATTCTTGTCATGCGGATTTGTTGATTTCGGTAACTAAACTTTTGTTATTCTATTCTTCAACAGATGGTGACGACACCTGCTACTGGACATGAGGGACAGCCACCAGTACCACCAGGTAGGGCCGCGGTAGGGGCAGAGGTACGGATCGACAGCAGCTAAAGCAGCACCTGCAGACCCACCAGTTGCTCAAGCTCAAGAGCAGGTACCAGATACGATTGAGCCAGTGTGGCCAGCTCAGGCACCAATTGTGCCCATTGTGATTCCAGGCCTTCAGGAGGCTTTGGCTCAAATTTTGACCATGTGCACTAGCCTTGCTCAAGCGGTCTCAGTTCCGGCTGCAGCAACCACTTTTCAGGCCAGGGGAGCTACCTAGACTCCCGCCATCCGTACACCGGAGTAGGTGATGCAGGGACTGCAGACACTGCAGGCACTACCAGCCCAACCGGTTGTAGCTGCTCAAGCCTAGGTGGTTCCTGTTATGACTGATGATGAGCAGAGGAGACTCAAGAGATTTGGGAGGCTTTAGTCTCCATCATTTAGCGGGTCCGAGTTAGAGGATGCCCAGGGCTTCTTGGACAAGTGCCAGCCGATTCTTCGTACAGCAGGTATTCTCGAGACCATTGGGGTCTCGTTCACTATCTTTCAATTTTCTGGGGCTGCCTTCAGATGGTGGGAGGATTATGAGAGGCGCAGGCCGGTCGGTGTAGCACCCCTTAGATGGCAGGAGTTTTTCGTTCTCTTCTTGGAGAAGTTCGTACCGTAGTTGTGCAGATAGTTTGAGCATCTACGTCAAGATGTCATGTCTGTGACTCAGTACGGGATGAGGTTTTCGGAGTTGGCTCGTCATGCAGTTTGGTTGGTTCCCACTGATAAGGAGGATTAGGAGGTTCATTGATGGCCTCACATATCAGTTGTGGTTGCTTATGACAAGGGAGAGGGTATCTGGTGCTACTATCGACGAGGTGGTTGATATTGCTTGGCAGATAGAGATAGTCTGTAGTTAGGAGTGTGGTGAGAGGGAGGCCAAGAGGCCTCGAGGTTTGGGTGGTTTCGGTAGTGTACCTTCTGGGGGGCAGTCCTACCACAGCAGGGGTTGTCCTTATAGGCCCACTCAGATGGCTCGTCCAGCTCATCGTGGTGCATCATCTAGCCACGGTTGTTTCAGTGCTCACTCAGGCCAGTCTTCATCCAGTGCACTACCAACACAGAGTTCTTTACATGCCTCGTCTGCGAAGGTTTCTACAGGTAGTTCCTCGAGTTATTAGGAGTAGCAATTCCAGTAGAGGAGGGGTTGTTACGAGTGTGGGTACTTGGGTCATATCAAGAGGGATTGCCCTAGATTGTTGAGTGGGGCTTTGCAGTAGAGTTCTCGTTCGATACTACCAGAACCAGCAGTCACACCACCCACTCAGTCAGCTCGGGTGGGGCCTAGGCAGCTAGAGGTTGCCCTAGAGGGGGAGGCCGATCAGGTGACGGTCAGGCCCGATTCTATGCTATTCTTGCTAGGCTGGACGCCGTTGCTTCAGATGCAGTGATCATAGGTATTGTTCAATATGCCACAGGGATGCCTCTTTATTATTTGACCCTGGTTCCACTTATTCGTATGTATCATCGTATTTTGCTCATTATCTGGATATGCCCCGTGAGTCCTTAGTTTCATCTGCTTATGTATCTATGCTGGTGGACGATACTATTATTGTGGATTGTGTGTATCGGTCGTGTGTAGTGACTGTTGGGGGATTAGAGACTAGAGTTGACCTCTTGTTGCTCAGTATGGTTGATTTTGACGTGATCTTGGGTATGGACTGGTTGTGTCCATGTCATGCTATGCTGGATTGTCACGCTAAGACCGTGATGTTGGCGATGCCGGGGTTGCCAAGGATTGAGTTGAGAGGTTCTCTAGACTATGTCCCCAGCAGGGTGATTTCATATTTGAAGATCTAACGGGTGATTGGAAAGGGTTGTTTATCTTATTTGGCCTTTGTGAGGGATGTTGGTGTTGATACCCCTACTATTGATTTTGTTCTGGTGGTGCAAGATTTTCCAGATGTGTTTTTTGCCTACCTGCCAGGTATGCCACCCGACAGGGATATTGACTTTGGTATTGACTTGGTGTCGGGCACTCAGCCCATTTTTATTCCTCCGTACCATATGGCACCGGCTGAGTTAAAGGAGCTAAAAGAGTAGCTTCAGAAACTTTTTGATAAGGGGTTTATTAGGCCTAGTGTGTCGCCTTGGGGTGCACCGGTTCTGTTTGTTGAAGAAGGATGGTACTATGCGCATATGCATCGATTATAGGCAATTGAACAAATTTACAATCAAGAACAAGTATCCTTTGATGTGATCTATTTGACTAGCTTCAGGGAGCAGTGGTGTTCACCAGTTGAAGACTCAGGACTCAGATATTTTTAATACGACATTCAGGACCCGTTATGGTCATTATGTGTTCCTTATGATGTTGACTAATGCCCCAGCAACATTCATGCATCTGATGAACAGTGTATTTCAGCCTTATCTTGACTCGTTTGACATAGTATTCATTGATGATATCCTGGTGTACTCTCGTAGCTAGGAGGAGCATGCCCAACATTTGAGGATTGTGTTGGAGCGGTTGAGGGAGGAGAAACTTTATGCCAAGTTCTCCAAGTGTGAGTTTTGGCTCAGTTTAGTGGCGTTCTAGGGGCACGTAGTGTCTAGTGAGGGGATTCAGGTTGATCCGAAGAAGATAGAGGCAGCTCAAAGTTGGCCCAGACCGTCCTCAACTACGAAGATTCAGAGCTTTCTTGGGTTGGCCGGTTATTATCGTCGCTTTATGGAGGGTTTCTTGTCTATTGCATCGCCTTTGACCAAATTGACCCAAAAGGGTGCTCCTTTCAGGTGGTCGGATGAGTGTGAGGAGAGCTTTCTGAAGCTCAAGACTGCCTTGACCACAACTCCAGTTCTAGTTTTGCCTTTAGCTTCAGGCTCTTATAAAATATATTGTGATGATTCTCGGATAGGTATTGGGTGTGTCTTGATGTAGGAGGGTAGAGTGATTGTTTATGCTTTGCACTAGTTGAAGCCCCACAAGAAGAACAACCCTGTTCATGATCCGGAGTTGGCTGCCATTGTTCATGCATTGAAGATTTGGAGGCATTATCTCTATGGCGTGTCTTGTGAGGTATTTACAGATCATAGGAGTCTCCATCACTTGTTCAAACAAAAGGATCTAAATTTGAGGCAGTGGAGATGGTTGGAGCTGCTAAAAGACTATGATATTACTATTCTGTATCATCTGTGGAAGGCCAATGTGGTGGCCGATGTCTTGAGTAAAAATGCAGTGAGTATGGGTAGCTTGCATTCATTCCCGTTGGTGAGAGACCTCTTGCAGTTTATGTTCAGGCCTTGGCCAACCAGTTTGTGAGATTAGATGTTTCGGAGCCCAGTCAGGTTTTGGCATGTGTGGTTTCTCGGTCTTCCTTATTTGATCTTATCAGAGAGCGTCAGTATGATGATCCTCATTTGCTTGTCCTCAAGGACAAGGTTCAGCACTATGATGCCAGAGATGTTGCTATTGGGGATGATGGGGTGTTGAGGGGATGCAAGGCTATATATGTGTGCCCAATGTAGACGGGTTACATGAGTTAATTCTTGAAGAGGCCCACAGTTCACGGTATTCCATTCATCGAGGTGCCGCGAAGATGTACCAGGACTTGAGGCAGCATTATTGGTGGAGGAGAATAAAGAAGGATAGAGTGGGGTTTGTAGCTTGGTGCCTTAACTGTCAGCAAGTAAAGTATGAGCATCAGAGACCGGGTGGATTGCTTCAGAGGATAGAGATTCCAGAGTGGAAATGGGAGCGGATCACCATGGATTTTGTAGGGCTCCCACGGACTTCAAGGAAGTTTGATGTTATTTGGGTGATTGTGTATTGGCTGACCAAGTCGCACTTCATTCCAGTTGGGACCACTTATTCTTCAGAGCAATTGGCTGAGATTTACATTCGCGATATTGTTTTCCTTCACAGTGTGCCAGTGTCCATCATTTTAGATTGGGGCACGCAGTTTACATTGCAATTTTGGAGAGCCTTGCAGCGAGATTTGGGCACCCAGGTTGAGTTGAGTACAACATTTCATTCGCAGACGGACGGATAATCCGAGCGCACTATTCAGATACTAGAAGACATGCTATGCGCTTGTGTCATTGATTTTGGGGGTTCTTGGGTTCAGTTTCTGCCGCACGCGGAGTTTGCCTACAACAACAGCTACCAGTCGAGCATTCAATTGGCTTCGTATGAGGCTTTTTATGGGAGGCGGTGTAGATCTCTGGTGGATTGGTTTGAGCCGACTGAGGCTAGACTGTTGGGTACTGACTTGGTTCAGGATGCTTTGGATAAGGTTAAATTGATTCACGAGCGGCTTTGCACGGCGCAGTCTAGACAGAAGAGTTATGCTGGCAGGAAGGTCCTTAATGCTGCTTACATGGTTGGGGAGAAAGGTTTGCTCAAGGTTTCACCCATGAAGGGTGTTATGAGGTTCGCGAAGAAGGACAAGTTGAGTCCTCGGTATATTGGACCGTTTGAGGTACGTTAAAGAATTGGGGAGGTGGCTTAGAAGCTTGCCTTGCCACCTAGTTTGTCGAGTATGCATCTAGTATTTCATGTTTCAATGCTCCGGAAGTATGTCGGCGATCTGTCTCATGTTTTGGATTTCAGCACGGTTCAGTTGGATGGTGATTTGACTTATGATGTGGAGCCGGTGGCCATTTTAGATCGGCTGGTTCGAAAGTTGAGGTCAAAGAACATAGCTTTAGTCAAGGTGCAGTGGAGAGGTCAGGTAGTTGAGGAGGTTACGTGGGAGACCGAGCGGGAGATGCGAAGGAGATATCTATACCTATTTGAGACTCCAGGTATGTTTCTAGACCCGTTCGAGGACAAACGTTTGTTTAAGAGAGGGAGGTGTTGTTTTGAGAGTTGTAGCCCCATTCCCCCATTTACTACTCATTTTGTGATTTATAGTTGCTGTGTGACTTGTCGGGTTGGTCGATTTGGGTTCGGAAGGATTTTGGAATGAATTGAGACACTTAGTCTCAAGGTTGAAAGCTTAAGTTGAAATGGTTGACCGTATGTAGACTTATGTGTAAACGACTCCGGAATGGAGTTTTGATGGTTTTGTTAGCTCCGTTGGGTGATTTTAGACTTAGGAGGGTGTCCAAATTGCAATTTGGAGGTCCATAGCGGAATTTGGCTTGAAAGTTGAATTTTTGACAAGTTTGACCAGGAGTGGGCTTTTTGATATCGGGGTCGGATTGGAGTTTCGAAAGTTGGAGTAGGTCCGTGCTGTCATTTTGTGACTTGTATGCAAAATTTAGGGTCAATCGGACGTGATTTGATATGTTTTGGCGTAGTTTGTAGAAATTGGAAGGTCAAAGTTCATTAGGCTTGAATCTATGCGCGATTCGTGTTTCTGATGTTGTTTGACGTGATTTGACGGCTTGACTAAGTTTGTTTGATACTTTGGGACTTGATGGTATGTTTGGTTGAGGTCACGGGGCCTCGTGTGAGTTTCGGATGGTTAACAGATCAATTTTGGACTTGGTATTATAGCTGAAGACTGCTGGTTTTCTGTTACTGGTTTTCTTGTACGCGATCGCATACGAGGGTCCGCGATCGTGTAGGCTTGTTTGGGGCAGTTGTATTTTACTCTATGCGTTCGTGAGTGATGGTCCGCGTTCGCGTGGGTTTGGATAGGCTATGAATCACGAACACGTGGGCAATGCCGCGTTCGCGAAGAGGTGAGGAGGCAACTGGGTGGCACGCGTTTGTGCTTCTAATTGCATGAGGTGGGATGCGATCGTGTAGGTTGGAGAAGGCTGAGGTAGGCGTTCATGTGGAGGTTTCTGCGTTCGCGTAAGGCAAGTTAGAGGGGCGGGCTGTTTTGTGCTATGCGAACGCGTGTAAAACGCCGCGTTCGCGATAAAGGATAACTAGGCAGCAGATTTATAAGTTCAAAACGAGGGTTTGAGTTCATAACATAAAAATTGATTTGGGAGCTCGGTGGAGGCGATTTTTGGGGAGATTTTCACGTGGATGTTTAGGATAAGTGATTCTTACCTAGTTTTGGTTAATTTCCATAATTCTGCCTTTGATTTCATCATTAAATTAGTGACTTGAGGTGGAAAAATAGGTAAAATGGAGAAAAGTTCTTAAGCTAGATTTTTGAGGTTTTGATTGGGATTTTCGTATCGGACTTGAGTAATTTTGGTATGGGTGAACTCGTGGTTGAATGGGTGTTCAGATTTTGTAAATTTTACTCGAATCTGAGGTGTGGGCCTGGGGGTCGGCATTTGAGTTGACTTTTTGACTTTTGATTTAAAGCTTAATATGGAATTGATTCTTTTAGCTCGTGTTGATGTATCGAATTGTTTGTGGTTAGATTGGGGGCAATTGGAGGCCGTTTCGCGATGCAAAGGTGTGTTGGAGTAGAGATTTGCTTGGTTTGAGGTAAATAACATTTCTAAGGGTATGAAACCCCGTATCATGTGTTATGTAGTGGGTTTTTAGGTGACGCACATGCTAGGTGATGGGCGTGTGGGCGTGCACCGTAGGTGTAGCGACCCGTCCGGTCGTTTTAAGAATTAATGCCCCGATCCCCTATTAACTGCATTCCCCGTGTTTGTTCCTGCTATTGCGAGTTGCCGGGAGAATTTATTTGGAGTTTCGGAGAGTTTTGGGACACTTAGTCCCTAAATGAGAGCTAAGTTTTAAAATTTGGACCGTAGCCGGAACAGTGTGAAGACAGCCTAGGATTGGAATTCCGTTGGTTCTGTTAGCTCCGTTGGGTGATTTCGGGTTTAGGAGCTTGTTCAGATTGTGTGTTGGAGGTCGGTAGCTCATTTAGGCTTGAAATGCCGAAAGTTGAATTTTTGAAGTTTCCGGTTCGATAGTAAGATTTTGATATCGGGGTCGGAATGGAATTTCAGGAGTTAGAGTAGCTCCGTAGCGTCGAATGTGACGTGTGTGCAAAATTTTAGGTCATTTGGACGAGGTTTGATAGACTTTTTGATCGAAAGCGTAATTTGAGAGTTTTGAAGTTCTTAGGCTTGAATCAGATGTTAATTGGTTGATTCGATGTTGTTTGAGGTGTTTTGAAGATTTGTATAAGTTTGGATAGTGGTATATGACCTGTTCGTGCTTTCGGTTGAGGTCCGGGGAGCCTCGGGGTGGTTTCGGATGGTTAATGGGAAGTTTGGAGTTAGGAATTTGCAGCTGAAGCTGCTGAGTTTGTTGTCATAACCGCACATGCGGTTTGGGGACCGCAGGTGCGAGCCCTTAGCAGTGAAAGGGAAGCCGCAGATGCGGCCAAGAGGAAGGAACGCTAGAGCCGCAGATGCGGAAATGTGGGCGCATCTGCGAAGGCGCAGGTGCCAGAAAGGCATCGCAGGTGCGGAGGCTGGCGGATAAGTGAAGAACCGCAGATGCGCACCTGGGACCGCAGGTGCGGTTATTTGACCGCAGATGCGGTTTTGCTGGGTCAGAACATATATATTTCGCCCTTCGCGAATTTGAGTTATTTTTCACCTCTTTTCAAACGGGAAGAAGTTTTGGGGGAGCATTTTCAAGGGGGATTTTCAGAGGGATTCATTGAGGTAAGGTCCTTGGTTCATAAAACTCGTTCCTATGGTGTTATTTCGTTGATTAGGCTTGAAATTATGGAAATTTGTGGGTAAATATTGAAGAAACTAGGGCTTGGTCAATTGGAGAGTTTGAGTGGTGATTTGAGGGACCATTTGAGGTCTGCTTTTGGTACTCTTGGTATGGCCGAACTCGTGAGAGTGTGAGGATTCCGTATTTGTAAATTTTACCCGATTCCGAGACATGGGCCCGGGGGGCGTTTTGGTCATTTTTCCTAATTTCGCGTATTAGCTTAGAATTAATTAGTGGAATCAGTTATTTGAAGTTTTATTTACATTATGCAATTGATTTGAATAGATTTGGGCCATTTGGAGTCAAGTACTCGTGGCAAGAGCGTGGTCTCGGGTTGATTTCGAGTCGGTTCGAGGTAAGTGGCTTGCCTAACCTTGTGTGGGGGGAACTCCCCTTAGGATTTGGTATTGTTGATATTTGAAATGCCTTGTACGTGAGGTGACGAGTGCGTACTTGTGGTAATTGTTGAAAATCCGATTTTCATTAAGTAACAAAAAATTGTGTTTCCTTTCCTGTTTATACTACTTGCAATTTAAGCCTGCTGTTAGCTTAGGGAAGCATGTCTAATTGACTTAATTGCTTATTTGCTCAACTGCCTTATTTGGATTATGTGCAGCATGCTAGGTTAGAAATACCTATTTTACCTAAGTGTGAAAATTTGATTGAACTGAGTATTCTTCGTGTTGCTGCTGTGTATTTACTTTGGGACTACGGGATCGTATCCCGGGTGATCCCTTTGTATGTTTACTTTGGGACTACGGATTTGTATTCCAGGAGATCGCCCTGCACTTTTACATTGGAACTACGGGACTGCACCCGGTAGATTCCCCCAGTACTGAGTATTTACATTTGGAATTACGGAACGGGATTCCAGTAGATCCCCGCGCACTATGAGTTGGACTACGGGACGGTATCCCGGGGGATCCACTAGATATATATATATATATATATATATATATATATATATTTGGGACTACAGGACGGTATCCTGGGAGACCCCCGGTTGTTATCTCTGTGTTGAGCTGTATTCCTTTCCGTGATTATTTTGTCTCTGTTATAGCTGTTGTTGTTCTTTCTATCTTGTGTTACTTCTTACTGTTGCACTTAACTATACTGTATTATTCTATACTGTTATACCTTGTATTTCATTTAACCTCAGCAGGGCCCTGACTTTCCTCGTCACTACCCGACCGAGGTTAGGCTTGGCGCTTACTGAGTACCGTTGTGGTATACTCATGCCGTTTCTGCGCATGTTTTTCTTGTGCAGATCCAGGTACTTCCACTCAGTCTTATCACCCTAGAGGCGAGGTGCTTTTGTAGAGACTTCGATGTATATCTGCCACATCCGCAGATCGATGAGTCCCTTTCTATTCTCTGTACTTGTATAGCCCTTCTGTATTTTCCTTGTTGATAGACATTTCTGGAGTTAGAGCTTTTTATGTATCTCTTAGCTTGTGATTCATGGGGTTCCGTATTTTGGGAGTGTTAGGTTGAGATTCGTGTATTGTTATGTGCCGGGCGGCATCTTAAACACTGTTTCATTTTGTTTATCTCGGTTTTTAATTATTTTCTTTTCGCAATTGTTTCTTTTCCACATTTGTTAGGCTTACCTAGTGGTAGAGACTAGGTGCCGTCACGATAGTTCACGCAGGGCAAACTGTGGTCGTGACAGTAGGAATTGTGACTTGGTCCATTCCATGGAACTGTATAGTTGAACAGTCTATTGTTAGCCATATGCTCTCCATGTGTTATAGAAATTTGACTGTAAATCATGTTAGAAATCATGTTTAGGCTATGTGTTGGTACTGTAAGGACCCACAGAGACCGTGTTACATGTTGAATTATCTACTAAATTGTTGTATATACTTAGTATCAGTTTTACTTGCATATCATATCTCGGTCTCTATTTGTCACGACCCCAGTTCGCCCTCTGTGAACTATCGTGACGGCACCTAGTCTCTACGACTAGGTAAGCCTAACAAATTGCAGAAAAGAAACAACAGAATAAAACTAGTCAAAAATTGCGGAATAACATAATGAAACATTTAAGATGCCGCTCGGCATATACAATACAAACTCTCAAACTGAAACTACATTTTCCAAAACCCGGAATCTCATGAAGTCACAAGCTATGGAATAACTACAAAGTGTTCTAGCTCCAGAGTGTCTAAACAAAAGAAGAAATACAGAAGGGCTATAACGAAAAGAGAGAGTAGATAGGGACTCCTCGGTCTGCGGACGTGGCAGATATAGCTCAAAGTCTCTAGAGATCGCCTCGCCTCGCTAACGATATGGCTGAGTCGATGTACCTGGATCTGCACACGGAAAATATGTGTAGGAAAGGGCATGAGTACACCAAAGCGGTACCCAGTAAGTGCCAAGCCTAACCTCGGTCGGGTAGCGACGAGGAAGGTCTGGGCCCTACCGGTTATAAAATATAAAGCAAGGTAAGACAGTGTAAGGTACAACAGTATAATAAAAAATGTATTAGAAAATGAGAAGAAATCGGAGATAAATATACACTCAGTACACAGAAACATCTACAGGGGATCTCCCGGGATCCCGCCTCGTAGTTCCAAACGTAAATACTCGGGGATCTCTCAGTATCCTCAATATGTGTGCTAGGGATCTCTTGGTATCCCGAAGATCTCTTGGTATCCTCAATATATGTACTGGGGATCTCTAGGTATACCGAGGATCTCTTGGTATCCTCAATATATGTGCTGGGGATCTCTCGGTATCCCGAGGATCTCTTGGTACCCTCAATATATGTGTTGGGGATCTCTTGGTATCCCGAGGATCTCTTGGTATCCTCAATATATGTGCTGGGGATCTCTTGGTATCCCGAGAATCTCTTGGTATCCTCAATATATGTGCTGGGGATCTCTTGGTATCCCGCACTACAGTCAAAATCATTATATATGCAGTGGATCTCCCGGAATACTCATCCGTAGTCCCAAAATAAAAAGACAAAAATATGAAGGGAGGAATCCACTCATGAGAGAAACAGTATGAAGTAACACAGTATAATGATAAGAATAACAACAATTACAACAGAGAAAATATCGCAGAAATAATACGGCTGAACACAGAGATAGCAACTGGGGATCTACCAGGATATCGTCCTGTAGCCCCCAAATGTAAATATCCAGCAACCGGGGATCTACCAGGATACCGTCCTGTAGCCTCCAAATGTAAATACCCAGCAACTGGGGATCTACCAGGATACCGTCCTGTAGCCCCCAAATGTAAATACCCAGCAACCGGGGATCTACCAGGATACCGTCCTGTAGTCTAACTCATAGTGCGCCGGGGATCTACCAGAAATCTCGATCCGCAGTCCCCAAATATAAATATCCAGTACTGGGGGAATCTACCGGGTGCAGTCCCGTAGTTCCAATATAAATGTGCAGAGGGATCTACCGGAATATCAATCCGTAGTCCCAAATAAACAGGCAAGGGTGATCTACTGGGGTATCGCCCGTAGTCCCAAAGTAAACGCACAGTAGCAACACGAAGAATATTCAATTCAAACCAATTTCATACCAAGGTAAAACAGGTATTTCTAACCTACCATGCTGCACAGAATTTAAATAAAACAGTTTGAGCAAGTAAAGCAATTAAGTCAATTAGACATGCTTCCCTAAGCTAAAAGTAGGATTAAATTACAAGTAGTATAAACAGGAAAAGGAATCACAATTATAGTTACTTAATGAAAATGAATTTTCAACAATTAGCACAAGTACGCACTCGTCACCTCACGTACAAGGCATTTCAAATATCAACAATACCAAATCCTAAGGGGAGTTCCCCCACACAAGGTTAGGCAAGCCACTTACCTCGAACTGGCTCAAAATTAACCCGAAACCACGCTTTTGCCACGAGTACTCGACTACAAATGACCAAAATCTATTCAAATCAATTGCATACTGTAAATAACACTTCAAGTAACTAATTCAACTAATTAATTCTAAGCTAATACGTGAAATTAGGAAAAAAAGACCAAAATGCCCCTCGGGCCCACGTCTCGGAATCAGGTAACATTTACCAATTCGGAATCCTCACACTCTCACGAGTTCATGCATACCAAAATTACCAAAATCGGACCTCAATTGTCCCTCAAATCACCACTCAAAGCTCTCCAATATTAAGCCCTAATCCCTCTGTTTTCTTCCTTAATTTCCACTAATACCACGATTAAACAATGGAAAAATGATCATAAACTCAAGTATTGAAGCTTAGGTAGCTTACCTGACTGATAACCTCCGATTTCCCCTTGAAATTCACTGCCCTAGCTCACTTCCCGTCTTCAAAATAGAGAACTTAGCAAAAATTCGCGAAGGAAACCTTATATACTTTCTGACTCAGGGATTCCACACCTGCAGTCGCTCACTCGCACCTGCGCCATCGCAGATGCGTCCAGGCATCCGCTTCTGCGGCTTCACACGACTCACCTCTTGGCCGCTTCTATGGCTTGATTCCGCATTTGCGGGATTCGCACCTGCGGCCTCTCAACCGCAGATGCGGTTATGACAGCAGCCATAAACTTCCGCTGCAAACTCCAAATTTCTAATTTTCCGTCAACCATACGAAATCACCCCGAGGCCCCTCGGACCTTAACCAAAAGCACAAACAAGTCCAATACCACTATCCAAACTTATACAAATCTTCAAAACACCTCAAAAAACATCGAATCAACCAATTAGCATCGGATTCAAGCCTAGAACTTCAAAAACTCTATTTATGCTTTCGATAAAAAATTCTATCAAAACTCGTCCGAATGACCTGAAATTTTGCACACACGCCACATTCAACACTACGGAGCTACTCCAACTTCCGAAATTCCATTCCGACCCCGATATCAAAATCTCACTATCGAACCGGAAACTTCAAAAATTCAACTTTCGGCATTTCAAGTCTAATGAAGCTACAGACCTCCAAAACACAATCCGAACATGCCCCTAAGCTCGAAATCACCCAACGGAGCTAACGGAACCAACGTAATTCCATTTCGAGGCTGTCTTTACACTGTTCCGACTACGGTCCAAATTCTAAAACTTAAACTCTCGTTTATGGACTAAGTGTCCCAAAACTCTCCAAAACACCAAATAAATCCTCCCGGCAACTCACAATAGCAGAAACAAACACGGAGAATGCAGTTAATAGGGGATTTGGGCCTTAATTCTTAAAACGACCGACCGGGTCGTTACATCCTTGTTGATACCCAATTTTTCCTCAAACTATTTTTAAATTTGCATATATGCCTTCAAAATCACTTTTTATAATAATTGGTATTTTTCCATAATTTTCCATATTATTATCAATTTATTTTCTAATTTATTCAGTATTTTATATCCAATAATTATTCATAAATTGCATTACAAGTAATTCAAAAGTATTTGTTAGCTCAATATATTATTTTTAATCCTATTAGGATTTAATTATTTCACAAATTAGCCAATTCGGCATTGTTTGGCTATAATTACAATAATTTTGCAATTATAGCCTAATTGTACACTTTATGCTATTTTAATTCAATAATCAATCATTTCATATTTTTCATATTAGTTAATTACCTTAATTTCACCTATTTAGCTTTAATTTCATTTTATCAAATTATTAGCTATTTTTATTAATTATTTATCTAATTTAGTTGGGTATTTAACAAGTAGCCACTCTTATTTAAATTATAACCTAAATCAAACCAACCCCAAACCCAATTAAATAACCCATCAGACCCAAGCCCAAACCCAAACCATCCCGACCCAATCCCTGGTCCAATCTGGACCGTTGATCAATTTTAATCAACGGTTTAGATCCCCCCTTACCATATTAAACCCTAACGACTACCCCCCCATCTCTCATTTTCCCCTATCATTTCTCTCTCAACTGACCTCTCTAACTCCCTTTCTCTATCTCTGGTTCTCTCTAGAACCTTCTCTTCTCTCCTCCTNTGTAAAGATCTACCACACATTTGCATCTGCATCGGTTGAAAGATCGCCTCATACTGCATTGCATGGCTGAAAGATCGCCACATACTGCATCTGCATGGCTGAAAGATCGCCTCATACTGCATCTGCATGGCTGAAAGATCGCCTCATACTGCATTGCATGGCTGAAAGATCGCCTCATACTGCATCCTTCATGGGCTGAAATATCGCCAACTCATCCAAAGGCGTCATCGTTCGGAGGCACCATCTTCATAGCCCGAGAACACCATGCCATGGCCTGAGGATCTCTTTCAATCTTTTGCATATCATTATTCAAAGGTGTCATGGTTCGAAGGCACCATCCTCAGAGCCCGAGAACATCATTTTCATGGCCTGCTAATCCCTTATCATACGCTCCATGGCCCGGGACATCATGGTCTAAGGACATCATCCGCATAGTCCGAAGACAACATTCATGGTCCAACGGGAATTTGCATCATTTTTAAATTTATGCACAGTATACTCTTGTATTGCTTCAATTTGTAGGTGAAACGGCGAGCAACGACTATCCCAGCAGGAGCGATCCCGCTCCAGTTCCCTCAAGCCATATCAAACCTAACCATTCCCATAAACCGTTCATTTACCCAGCCCTAGATGTGGCATCCGTTCTTGAAATAGCTTCATCGGTATACTCCGCTGATGGATCCGAAACTACATACGGCCTGATTCCTGTGAAACCAGGGATATGTAGTCAGCTCAGAAGCCAGGGTGCGGCCTAAATCTTCCCAAACCGTTTCGCTCGATCAAAATTGGCTATCATTTCTTTACCCAAAAACTCTTTCATCCTTCCCGGGTAAAGAGGGGCAGCTGTTGAGGATTTAATTATCATTTTTAATCCTATTAGGATTTAATTATTTCACAAATTAGCCAATTGGGCATTGTTTGGCTATAATTACCACAATTTTACAATTATAGCCTAATTGTACACTTTATGCTATTTTAATTCAATAATCAATCATTTCATATTTTTCATATTAGTTAATTACCTTAATTTCACCTATTTAGCTTTAATTTCATTTTATCAAATTATTAGCTATTTTTATTAATTATTTATCTAATTTAGTTGGGTATTTAACAAGTAGCCACTCTTATTTAAATTATAACCTAAATCAAACCAACCCCAAACCCAATTAAATAACCCATCAGACCCAAGCCCAAACCCAAACCATACCCGACCCAATCCCTGGTCCAATCTGGACCGTTAATCAATTCTAATCAACGGCCCAGATCCCCCCTTACCGTATTAAACCCTAACGACTACCCCCCCATCTCTCATTTCCCCCTCTCATTTCTCTCTCAACCGACCTCTCTAACTCCCTTTCTCTATCTCTGGTTCTCTCTAGAACCTTCTCTTCTCTCCTCCTCTCCGATGGACCCTGTCCACCTTCTCCGGTCACCTCCCTCGCCGGAAACCATGGCCTCTCATCATCTCCTGGCCTCTGCTTCACCCCACGCCGGTTTAACACTACCCTGAGGTCCTCAGGTGAACCTGGAGCGGTTCAACTCCTATCCATGGTCTTTCACGCCATTTTTCGGCCATCCATGGCTGTTTGAGTAAGATCTATGGCTTTTCCGGCTTTAACCGGTAACACTTTTAAGGTTTTCTCATTTTCTCTGGGTTCTCTGAAACCCCAACTCTTAAGATTCTCCGATTTCTTTTAGATCTGTCTTAGATCTGTGTATATTATAAGTTTTTGTAATTTTCCTCAAAGGTTTTTCCGATTTTTCTAAAATAACTCTTCACCTTCGAACTAGGGTTCTTAAACACCTTTCGAAAATGCTTCTTTCTTCTGTTTTTTGTATTAATATGCAAACATTTCTTTAAGTTTTTTCCTCTATTCGAGTTATTCTGATAAAAACCCTAATTTCGTCTCTTAAACTTCTTAGTTCTGTACAGATCTGAGAAGATCTGTACAGATCTGAGAAGGATCGAACTTATTTTACTTGTTTTATGGAAAATCTCCTGATTTTCGAGTGGTTTGTCATCTTCCTAAACTAGGGTTTTTGAAAATCTTTTTCTTCGAAACATTTTCCGATTTTAAGTGTATCTATGTGTTTTGACTGATTTTGTTAAGTTCTTCGTTGACCCTAACTAGCCTACGTCGAAAACCCTAATTTTAGGGTTCTTCGTTTGGTTGTATTAGCATGACTTACTGATTCTCATATTTCTTTTGAGTTCTTGTGATTTCTTGTGACTGCCTTGCCTTGATATACTTCTACTGAGTTTCTCAGCCTAGACTTACGTCAATTCTGTGTTTGTGTTCATCTTGACTGTTCGCATCAAGACTGTCATCTTTCTCACTGATTCAGTATCGTTTTTGTCACGCCCCTAAACTGAGGGACATGACCGGCGCTCGACCGGGTAGCCCCAGTCAAGCGGACCTGGGTGCCTTTCCTATCCCACGTGTTACCCCGTGTTTTCATTACTCATTAATCAAAGGAAATTGCCATTATAATTAAAACAACTTTTCACGGAATATACAATAAGAACATGGTTACTTAGCACGGTTTACAACTTACATCGCCCAACATACCAAAATACATATTACATAAGTTCATAACCCATATTTTTTTTACTGTCTACGGAGCCTCTAAAGATACACAGGATAATACAGTACTTGCCGGGAACAAGGCTCCAGCTATACCTTATACAAAAACCAAAATAAGACTCCGGAATAAAAGCGGCATGAGCCACGCAGGGCCCCGAGAGGAAAGGGGCTCACCAATACAGCTGACGGAAGATGAAGAAGAGCTACGGTCGGTGGACTGGAGTACCTGCTATGGATCCACCTACAATCATAACAAGAATGTAGCGCCCCCGGCAAAAAGGGACGTCAGTACATTTGAATTGTACTGGTATGTATGAACAAACTTTGCCCTAAGCAAACTCAAACCATACACAAGTAACAAGTAATAATGGAATCAACAATCAAATACACATGAAAGGAAACAATCAGGCCAAACAAATTTACAATCTCTCCATTTCCCCTTCAACATTTTTCACATCAATGATTTCACAACTTTCTCATATTTTCATTTCAATAGTGATTTCGATCACTTTCCACCCTTATTACCTCGGCCACCCTTATTACCTCGGCCACCCTTATCACCACAACCCACACCTTATTACTTCGTGTTGCGGCGTGCAACCCGATCCCACCGAACAATCACAATTCACAAACAATACCACAACAATAACAATTTACAAAGAACAACAACAATTCTCAAGGAACAATAACAACAATTCTCAAAGAACAATAACAACAATTCTCAAAGAGCAACAGCAACAATTTACAAGGACTTCCATAGTCATGGATTCCATTTCCATCGTATTCCACAACTCATATGCATTTGTGTACAACGATAATTTTCCACGACAAGCCATACATGTTATTACTATAGCTGTTCCGATTGCATCAATTACTATTCTCTTCCATCATTTGCTTCACAATTCTTACCACATAGCATATTCACAATCACACACTTGGTTTATTGCCAATTACTTACACCATCTTATCGAAAGACATAACCACAACACCCAACCATGCCAATCACAAGAATTTCACAAACAATCCACATAGAAATCACATACCAAGCACACAAACACCAAACAAGGTGATTTTACAAAGGTCAAAGTTAGCCATACATACCTGGAGCCGAATCCCTTTTTAATTTCTACTTTTAACTTCACCAAAAAGCCTATCAACGTCAATCTAGTGCACAAATAAACACATATTCTCAGAGTCAAAGTTCACAATCACTACTCGAACACATTTAGGTTATCAACCCTCCTTTGTACAATGCTTTACTCCTACCCAATCCCTCTTACCGGATTTTAGGTTCTAAAAGACATGCATGAATGTTTCAATCTCTATTATAAAGAACCAATGCATGAGACTACCCCCCCCCCTTAATTAAACCTGAAAGTTAATGAAAATGGGTTAGGGATTTTACCTGCAAGAATGGGGATGAAGACACTCGCTTTGAAATTTCCCGGCCCGGATAGTTTTGAAGAAGATGAACTCTCTCTCTCAAGAACCCCTCCTCCCTCTCTCTTATTTTTGTTCAGAAAAGTGGTTAAAATGAGGGGTTGGGGTGTTTTATTAAAAAGGGGGTCGGGTTTAAAATTTAAAAAATTAGGAGTTCGAGTCGGGTTTGCGGTCGCACTTTGCGATCGCAGATACGAAATGCGGTCCGCAAAATGGACCGCAAAAAGTGCTCCAAAAATCCAATTCTTCTATTTGGGTCTGCGACAGAAATGCGGTCCGCATATCAGTTATGCGGTCGCATAATGGACCGCATTTTGACCTCAAATTTGACTGACACACTGACTCACTCTGCGATAGAAATGCGGTCCGCATATCAGTTATGCGGTCGCATATGGACCGCATTTTGACCTTCATTTTAACCAAACGACTGACTCATTATGCGGCAGAAACGCGATCCGCAAACTTAATTTGCGACCACATTCTGGATCGCAAAATAACATTTTTCTGGAAAAACTTGGTTCTTTGATTTATAAATACTTAGATCAGTACGATGAGCTTGCCGCGAAGAGTTTTACACATTCCCAACACATATTCGGAACCTGACCCTACGAGCTACTAGGTTTTGAGCATAAATATTTCACGGGGCCTTACAGTTTTATCTTCATGTTTTGCTAGAGTCGTGTGCTAATTCTTGACTACCCATGTCTTACTCTATTTATATGTTAAAGATGCTAACTCTTTTCCATGATTTTCTATTTGATTGATTCTGAATTCCTTATTACTTGGTGTGATTTGAACATTTCCCTTTAGACCCCCCGACCCCTACCTTTCCACTTAATTTGATTAGTTGCTTGCCTTAATTAATTTTCCTTGCCTTGTCTGCATTGCTACTGATTGTCTCCTTAGTTTGAAAACTTTCTGAACCTAGCCTTAATTACATGTTCTATACTGGTACTATTTTTGAAATCATTCCTTATTTGTTATACTCCAGCCGTGTATGATTTCTTTCCTTACTCGCCACCTGCTCTTTACCATTTACACTGACTCCCTTAATTAAAGGGAGATTGGAACCAAATTTTTATACTGAGTTCTATAATTACTGAAGAATTGATTCTTGCCTTATTTTAACCAGTTTTCAAACTACTATATAAATGACTCTCTTCTACAGTCTTAAGACAAACAATAGTTCAGAATACACACACACACACTCAAACTCTCTCTTCTTTCTCTGCCACTTGTGCTAACTGCTTGTCTAGCCGGCTGAAAGCCAAGGCTAGACTGTGGAACTCTAGTTGCTTTACTTTCTACACTTTACTTCTTCAACTGGTATGTCTCTAGTTTAAATTTGAAACTCAACTTTATGTGTTCCATGCCTATACATCCATGCTTGCTACTGTACTAGTTATTCAATTTGTTTCTATGATTGATGTTGTCAAGCATGTCTAAATTCTTGCGTTGTGTGTAATCATCATATCAGACTTTACTTAGTTCTTTGATACTTGTCCAGCATGTCCACTTAGTTCCATTACCCCTCCCTAACTGGTATAACCATGTAGTGTCAAACTTTGTTCAACAAAACCCTTGTTTTCGACATGATCCTGCCGCACTCTTCCCTATGTTTTAAATGTCTGTTACCATGACTGATTTGTTCAATGGATTCATAGCTGTTCTGTATATTTGTTGCATCAAATGTTTCCCCATTTATGTGGTTTCAAACCTGTATGTTCCCAATGCCTCCTTTCCCTGTTTGTGTTTGCACTATGATTTGTTTTTGAGTTGCTGATTGTCCTGTTTCTTTTCTTTACACTAAGGCAAACTCTTTTGCTGCCTTCCAAAACTTATTTCAAACTAATCATTTTCAAAACTGTTTCTAACTTGACTCTTTTAAATCTATGTCAAGCACTCTCACACATACTCATAGGCCACTAGGTTCTGCCCCTTTTGTGTGAGCCTTGCCTTGGGACCCTTGAGTTCCCTCTGAACTTGGACACATAAAAGCTAGCCTTTCCACACTGCACTTACACTGTCTTGGTTATGCAATTTGGGTGTGAGCACTGCCCGGGATCCCTAGAGGCCCTTAGGGAACTCTGACACACCCAGATATGAGAAAGACAATGGAACAATCTTGGCACTTGAGGTATTTTATTGCATAACTCAGCGAGGAAGTCCTAATCAGGTGTTGAAAGTTTGGGCCTGTTCAGGCTCTCTATAGTGTAATTGTTACTTTTCCTATGTAATTCATTTCAGTATTGGTCTGTAATAATTATTTGTAAACAACTCTGGGGTTGGATAGTGAAAAGGGGTGGGTAATATGCATGCTGTAGTATAATCCGGGGTAGAAATCATGTTCCTAGGTTTACTTTCTCTATACGCAATAGCGGCCATGTTTAGGTACAACATGCCAAGCATGCCATGCATTAGATATCATGCCATTTTGGATTTATATGTATTGTTTTCAGCATCTCATCCACACTTAGGAATCCTGTCTATAGGGTAGATAATAACAATAAAATAAGGTGCTATTATGTGATTCTGCCCATGTAAACATGTTCTGAAATTTCATTTAGAAACCATGCCTATGGGAAATAATTCTAGAAATTCTGCCTATAGATCTAAATTAGTTTAGTTAAATAAATCAACCAAGTCCACGTTTTAGTTCGTTTCGAAACTAGTTTAATTAATGGTTTATTTTCTCTAAAACAAGTTCTTTCAAAAACTGCATTGATTTGTCATTAGATATCATGCCTATAAGGATTTAGGAGTCCACTTTAAGAAGCCTGCCTTGTTTCACTATATAAAATGTAGTCATCTGTGTTCCGCGCCTAGGCATGCCTTAGGCAATCAACTTTAAATAAAACCAGAACTGTCTTTGTGATTAGTGTTTAACTGTCACGTGTTAAAACCAGTAGGCAAGCCTGATTCAGACTTCTTTTCTGAGTCATGTAATAAATCTGGTTCTATTGTTATCACTTAAATACCTTGTTAGGATCTGAAAATGGACTTTATCTGTGTATGAGTCGTGCTGTTTGTGTGCATTACTTGTGGAGGTATATCTGAGCCTTCTATCTGTTTTCTGTGTTTTCCCCCCTAAATGCAGTCCTATGTGTTCTTGTTTGTCGCCTAGTATTTTACCTTTAAACCTGAGGGTCTGCCCGGAACCCCCACCCCTTTTATAAGATAGGAGTCCTAAATTCCTCCGGTACTGATAGGAAGGGACGGGTAACAGCATGCAATAGGGGTTGAGACCAACCTTCGCTTTAATTACCTTCATGGGTCGGGAAAGGATAGATATGGATATGATGACCGGTGCGCTAATGCCACGCATAGCCCCTTTCTAAGGAGTGGTTACCGGGCATCATACCGATGTGATCCTATAGGCTAACCAACCTAGGACACCCCTTTATATTCACAAAAACGCTTAGATTATACTTCTTTTCAAAATCTTGTTTTTCATTAACTTTTTTCAAACATCTGTGCATTTAAACTTAAATCCCTACTAATTGAGCCATACTTGTTTATTTGTTAATTGTACAAATTCACACAAAATAGTCTGGCCGGAAACCACACTAGTGGATCTTGAGGGGTGCCTAACACCTTCCCTTAGGATAATTCCAAGCCCTTACCCTGTCTCTGGTTATCAAACGTAGTTACAAATGAACCCTATAGGTGCCCTAACGCACCTTAAATCGTTAGGTGGCGACTCTTCAAAAAATGCAAACCCCTTTCCCAAAAGGAACGAGTTGTCCAATACCAAAATGTCATGAACCCGATTCCGTGAGGAAAAAAAAACGGCGTGACAGCATGGCGACTCTACTGGGGATTTTTAGGCTTTTACCATTTCATACCGATTTTTTGAATTTGTACCCTCCTTATGTGAAATTATTTGTTTAATTCCTTTAAGCGTTTAATTTCTTCTTCAAATGCAAAACTGACATGTCTTTCTTGTTTCCTCCCTTTATAACTGCTTTAAATTTTTAAAACTGCTGTATTTATCCTTTATTAACGTGGAAATACATGTCAACATGCTTTTAATTATTGCATAATCATGCTCAACATCATACTCCACTCGTGCCAAACAAAATACTATAGCAACGCTTGGTGAGTGGTTGCGCCCTTCCTATATCATTACCCCCTAAATTCGGAAAGGCTTATTTGCGGTAAAACTAGTCGATCGGCGGTGCAGTCGACGGTTCCGTGCCTTCCCCCTCGAGTTGTCCGCTTGAGGGTACCGGTCTAAAACCCATAAAAACCTTACTCTGTTTAAATTGTGCATGCATCATGGTCGAACCTAGCCGGGTCAATTATGTTGTCCACATAATGATCCTTTAAGATAGCCTTGTCCAAAAGTCCATTGGGTTTCCCTAAACTTAAAAGGACGTCATCATGTTTTGTGCATTTATTTGGAGAACTAAATGCTTCATGCTAATTGTTGATGTTAAATAGTCGAGTCTGGTGGGGGTCAGGGCCTAACCATGTTTGCCTTGTAGAAATATGAGGCACAAAGTCCCCAGATTCGGCATGGTCACCAATATCCACCCAAGATTGCTGATTTGGTAGGAAGATTTGCATTCTAGTAACAAAACCCTCGTCAGAAAATATCTGGATAATCTACCATCCCTCCTGGAGATCCAGCCTAACAACATGATAAAAGAAGCTGCTACCTTATTTTGGGATTGTGAAAGGGCCGTGTTCCACTTTGGGGAAATAGAAATGACACCTTTGCTAGAGGAGATAGGAGGACTGGCCGGTCTAGTGTGGGAAACCCCGGGTTTGCTAATGCCTGAGAACCGCACAGGCAAGGGTTTCTTAAAAATGATGGGTTTGAAGAAGAACACAGAATTGGTATGCCTAAAGGAATCATACATCCCTTTTGACTACCTGTATTAATGCTACGGTCACAGCAAATCATACCGTACCTACCATGACGAGTTTGCCATCACGTCCTTGGGACATATCCATCGTAGGGTTTTCATCTTCATGTTTTGCTTCCTGGGTCTGATCGTGTTTCCAATAAAGAAAGCGAGAATCCATACTAGGCTGGCTATGGTAACCAAGACCCTAATGGAAGGGATTGATGGGCAGACATTCAGCATTGTACCCATGATCATCGCAGACATGTACCGAGATTTAGAGAAGTGTCAACGAGCAGCGAGACACTTCGAAGGCTGCAATCTACTACTTCAGCTTTGGCACATGGAACATTTCCAAAAGGGCGAATACCGATAAGAAATTCAGCAAAGGGCCTGGGATGATCACATCGCTTTCCACCATCCGAAGCGAATGAATTACATCCCCTTTGCTCAGCCTGAGAATGCCAAAGGATGGGTTGAGCTCTTTGATAATCTGACTGAAGAACATGTTCAATGGATGTTCGAGTGGTTTCCGACAGAGGAGTTCATCGCCCGATACAGAAATGCACCTTTCCTGGTACTGATTGGTCGAAGAGGAACATACTTTTACATCCCTCTTCGAGTTATGAGGCAAGCAGGTAGGAAGCAAGTCATAACCAGGGTCGACAAGATGAGCTATCTTCGAGTTGACTTCCAAAATGATGACAGTCCCCACAAGTGCCAAGCCCAGCACATGTGGCACTGCAAGATCGTAATGGGTAAAGACACCATCGACCCAGACAGATATCATGCCGGTTGTACCCCTTTCTATTCTGGTTGGTTGGAAGACAATTGGGATGGTCTAGGCCAGCCAGGGTTCGTTCAAGGCCACAGGATTATAGATGAAAAAGCCGAGGCGCAAGTCAAATACAACCAGTTGCTCAAAAGGATCCATGAATGCGAGAATGAACACCGCGAGGTACAAGAGTCCAACCAGAAGCTAATTGAGGAATGGAAAGACATGGCTATCAGTGCCAACAAAAGGCTAGGATACTTGGAGCGAGGCATAGTAGAACTGGAGGAAACATTTCTCAAAATGGTTAAAGACTGTCAAAAGGCTGAAGGGACCGAAGGTGGACATCTATCCAAAGCATACTTGTTGCTGGGACTTCGTGAGTTGGGGAAGCAGTTCGACGGAGCCAAGGATGCCGAATCTGGGGAAGGTCCTTCTGGGACCAAATAGATAGGAATTTAATTTTTCGCTTTATGAATGTAATAAGGCCAATGGGCATTAGTGACTTTTATTTCTTGCTTATTTAGTGTCGTATTGGGATTCGCCTATTTTTTATCAATAAAATGAGGCATTTAGCATAAAAAGTTCTCCAAGTCAATTTGTCGCTAGGCCTACCTCGGGCCTAAAGAGGTCCCAAATTAGGACATGCTTTACATTCTCGCACTATGTGTTTAAATACTGTAATACTTTTTATAATCCTCACTGACTTGATTACCTTTTATTTTTATTTTTTGTTTTCTTTCTTTTTATTATTCCCCTCTCCAAAGGTTAGTTCGTGCACTCTGGCATCATCATCTTATTTCACAAGATCCAGGGGCCCTCCACCCACTCCTCCTCTTAGTCCCATTAAAGGCAAGAACAAAGGCAAGAATAAAATGGAAGATCTAAACAACATCAGGAAGGAGAACACAGCTGAACGGGTAGAGGCCACTGATGGCCAGGGTATTCGGGTTCCTAATGAGAATGTGTCACAGCTTGAACTGAAACTGTTGAAATTCCAGGAAGAGCTCGATCAGGTTCGAAATCTGGCAAACCTTTCTTTTTCCCTCAACACCCCAGATATCAACTTCCCCAACGCTCAAAACCCTACACCTCCTCAAAATATCCCAAAATAGCATAATCATCCCGCACCTCACCATCACGCTGCTCCACCAAAGAACCAATGTAACACCTACCATACCCCAAACAAAACTCCACTACTCATCCCAGAACCTCAAAACTCCACAAACGACCATTTCTACACCCATACACCAAACAATCCTATCTACGTGGAGACCATGCCACACTCCACCCAACCTATCTCATGCACACTTGAGTCTGATGAAAAGGATCTGCTTATCAGGAACTTGGCCGAGGAAATTAATAAACTAACCAGCCGGATTCAGGGTGTTGAGGGAAGCAAAGGGATCGAGGGGTTGAACCATGAGGACCTTTGCATACAGCCTGATGTCAAACTGCCTGAGGGGTACAAACCTCCTAAGTTCAAAATGTTTGATGGTACGGGTGATCCAAGGGTCCATTTGAGGACCTATTACGACAAGCTGGTTGGAGTAAGGAAGGATGAAAGGATCCGCATGAAGCTGTTCATGTGGAGTTTGAAAGGAGATGCACTATCTCTGTACATCACCCAAGATCCCAAGAAGTGGTCAAGCTGGGTAGGCATGGCATCTAACTTTATGGACAGATTCAGATTTAATACAGAGAATGCACCAGACGTATTCTATATCCAGAATTTGAAGAAGAAGCCCACGGTGACATTTCGCGAGTATGCTACTCGCTGGAGGTCCGAAGCTGCTAAGGTCAGACCCGCCTTAGAAGAGGAGCAAATGAACAAGTTCTTTGTCCGGGATCAAGACCCGCAATACTATGAACGACTGATGATGATTGAGAACCACAAGTTCTCCGACATTATCAAATTAGGTGAAAGAATTGAAGAGCGTATTTAAAAGTGGTATGGTCACAAATTTTGAAGCCTTGCAAGCTACGAATAAGGCTTTACAGTCCGGTGGTGTGTCTAAGAAAAGGGACGTAAGGGCCTTGATGGTTGCACAAAGGACCAAGTCTCCCCTTAAATACCAAGCTTACCCAACACCACCGCTCGCATACCAACCAACCCCAAATTACCAGGCACCCTCATACCAAGCTCCACCACCAACTTATCAGTCATCTCCGCCTCCTGCATATCAACCTACCTTACCCAGATACTCCCAACCCGCTCATGTCTACCAAACCTATAATGCTCAACCATCCCATTATCAATCACCCCTTGCATGTCAAAATTTCCCTAGACCCCAACCTAATTTTGATCGCAGACCTCCAAAATAATATACCGCCATTGCCGAACCCATCGACCAGCTGTATGAGAGGCTCAAAGCTGCTGGTTATGTCACCCCCATCCCTGCTACAACCCCTGAGAATCCTTCTCAGTGGATTAACCCAAACAAGTCCTGTGCATACCACTCCGGCATGAAAGGGCACACCATCGATGAATGACACTCTTTGAAAGACAAGATACAGTCTTTGATTGATAACAAGATCATTGTGGCAAAGGAACCTGCTCCAAACGTCCGCAACAATCCTCTACCAGACCATAAGGGTGGAGGTATCCACATGATTGAAGTATAAGATGACTGGGATCTCGAGGGATCAATCGGGTCGATCGCAGAAGGTGATGACCCAAAGAAATCGGCAATTACTCTCAAACCAATCATAGTCCAGATCCAACCATCTGAAAATCCTGAGGTGAATATGTCTATACCTCTTGAGTTTGAAGTAGCGCCACCCACAAAAACACCGGTACCAATTGAGGTTGAGTTCGTGTCTCCGGGAAAAAGCACCCGCACCATTTGAGGTTGCAGTCTTGCCACCCTCGAAGTGGCGATGTCAACCATGCCACCCTTCTATACAAATTCTATACCCTGGGACTATACAGCCGAGGCGAGAAGAAAGGGAAAGGTCAGGATTGAAGAAACTGTCGCAGCACAGGGTATGAGAAGAACTGGTAGAGTCTATACCCCTGAACATCTGGTTGAATCAAGCAAGCAGGCCTCCAACCGGCCGCCCCTCATTGAGACAGGTCCGGACGACCTTTGGAGAATAATACAGGCCAAGGAATATTCGGTCATCGACCAATTAAACAAGATGACAGCACAAATATCCATTCTCTCTTTGCTGCAAAATTTTGAGACGCACAAGAATGCTCTGTTAAAGGTCTTGAATGAAGCGTATGTACCAAATAACATCACTAGCGGGGAAATGGCTAATATGGCAGGACAAGTTCTGGAAAGCCATAAGATCACCTTTTATGAGGACAAGGTGCCACCTGAAGGGATGGGGCACAACAAAGCACTGCACATCATCGTGCAATGCGAAGATTATTTCATCACCAGGATGTTCTAGTCTTAACATTTGACCGCTGGTAGCACTCAAGAAGTTGGGTAAAGGGTTGCATGAAATAAAGGATAGAGCAATCAATGTGAAAGCCTTCAATGGTTCTCAGAAGTCCACCATTGGTGAGATTAGTCTATGCCTGCAGATGGGACCAACCTAGTTAGAGGTCGATTTCCAGGTGATAGACGTACCAGCGTCTTATAACTTGCTGCTGGGACGACCATGGATTCATACTGCTAGGGCCGTAGCATCAATGTTGCATCAGGCAGTAAAGTTCGGATGGAATCACCAGGAAGTGATCATTCACGGCGACGGTAGCAACCCTATATACAGTCGCCAGACCATTTCGGCGATCGGGGGAGGAAGGAAGCTAGGTGGAGAAACTTACCACCACATTGAGCGGGTCAATGTTGTCGACAAAGACAAATGGTGTGATAGCAAAATCGAGAGTATACTGAGTTGGAGTGGGTACGAACCTGGCAAAGGGCTCGTCAAGAACCTCCATGGAATCTCTAAACCCATAAAACTCAAGAAACATGGCACTACCTTCAGTTTGGGATATGAATACACATGGGAAGAATTCAATACCGCATCTAGAGCAGACTTCCAACGGGCCGACATTATTTATGGGTCAGATGAAGAAGAAGCACTTGCAACAGTGAAGAACTTGTTTCTAGAGGACAGTGATATGGACTGTTGCATTATTCTCGAAGAGGGGGGGGGGAGGAAGGCCCTTCCATACAGACCGTGAGCAGAGGGGCACATCTCAAGAATTGTACCATCAGGACAACCAGAGCCCGACGAGCCTCGGGGTAGCAAGGCTAAAACAAGAATTATTCACTGTTTTATTTACTAAAAGATTTTCTTTTTGCATTTTCAATTCAATAAGATCATCGATGTTCAGGACAATTAAGATTAAGACAAAAGTGATCAATATTTTGTCAAAAGAATTTTTGATTTTTCTTATGAATTAATATTTATTGCTACCGTTTTCTCTCGTTACTTTACCTATACAGCATTACTATTACTTGTCTTGATGAACCAATGACTGTGACATGAAATAGGACAACGCAACAAACGGACACAGGTTCATCCTAGTAGCCATCGACTATTTCACCAAATGGGTCGAAGCAGCATCTTACAAAGTAGTGACTAAGAAAGTCGTGGCAGACTTTGTCCGCCGACCGTATTGTTCGTCGATTCGAAATTTCAGAGTCAATCATTACTGATAATGGCTCCAACCTCAACAACGACTTGATGAAAGCTATGTGCCAAACTTTCAAGATCAAACACAAGAATTTCAAGTCCTACAGACCTCAGATGAATAGAGCTGTAGAAGCCGCCAACAAGAATATCAGAAGGATATTGAGGCAAATGATAAAGAATCACAGACAGTGGCACGAGAAATTATCATTTGATCTACTAGGATATCGCACCACAGTCCGCACATCAACCGGGGCAACCCCCTATATGCTGGTTTACGGTACAGAGGCTGTCATTCTCGCTGAGGTGGAAATTCCCTCCCTAAGGATCATACAAGAAGCTGAGCTCGACGATGCAGAGTGGGTAAAAAGTCGTTATGAGCAACTAGCCCTTATAGACGGAAAGAGAATGAACTCAGTCTGAAACCATGGTCAACTCTATCAAAACAAAATGTCTAGAGCCTTCCAAAAAAGAGTCAAGCCAAGACAGTTCATACCGAGGCAGTTGGTGTTAAAGAAAAATTTTCCGCATCAAGATGAAGCCAAAGGGAAGTTCTCTCCTAACTGGCAGGGTCCATACATGGTCCACCGGGTTTTGACATGAGGAGCCCTCATACTTGCAGAAATTGATGGAGAAGTCTGGCCAAAGCCGATCAATTCAGATGCAGTCAAATGTTACTATGTGTAATCTTTATGCTTTCCTTATATGATGTAAATTGAACTACGCCTGACCTGATTCCCGTTTAAGATGGGATACGTAGGAAGCCCTATGGGTTCGGTCACAATTCAATGAAAATCTCATTTCCCCTTGCAATTGGAAACTAGGGCAGAATTTTGAGGAGAACCCTCAAAATACCGAAGTAATTTCAGCCGATCGCCAGTCAGGAATGTCAACCCATCAAACTGGGGCAGAATTTTGAGGAGGACCCTCAAAATTCCGTAGCAGGAGAGGTTGCAATGTCCCGAACTACGTCACAGTCGTCGGTTCATCTAAAAGCTATTTTTAATTATACGTTTATGTCAAACTTTTACAAAATCATGCATGTTTATTATTGAAACTGTTCTCTTTAGCAACGCTACCCCAATGATACAGATGGTATCACCAGATCAAAGCCGAACAAGTCAAGCAAGCCAGCGGGGATACGAACTAACCTTCCCCTTACAAAACTCACGATTCTTCATTAGATGCAGGCACTAGGATTGCGAAATCATTAAACATATTGTACGCACATGGGACAAACATCGTTAAAAATACAATTCTCAGAACCATTGCACTTGCCAATATTTGCTATCAGCACATACCAGTGATGTTCCGTATGTCACAATGCTCCCAGTAATCACGACGTCGCAATCTGTTATCAGCTAAGAAAATTCTACGTCATTTGTTATTCTATTTCTTGCATAAGGCTATTGTTCTGCCTTCCGAGACTAAATGTTGTCTCCATCTACATTTGCATTGCATAAGGCTACTATTCTGCCTTCCAACTTGCATAAGGCTACCATTATGCCTTCCAATTTGCAAAAGGCTACTATTCTGCCTTACGGGACTAAACGCTGTCTCCATCTGCATCTGCATTGCATAAGGCTACCATTCTGCCTTCCAATTTGCATTAGGCTACTATTCTGCCTTCCGAGACTAAACGCTGTCTCCATCTGCATCTGCACTGCATAGGGCTACCATTCTGCCTTCCAATTTTCATAAGGCTACTATTCTGCCTTTCCAAGCTTAAACGCTACCTCCATCCACATCTGCATTGCATAAGGCTACCATTCTGCCTTCCGAGGTTAAGCTCTACCTCCATCTGCATCTGCATTGCATAAGGCTACCATTTTGCCTTCCGATTTGCATAAGGCTACCATTCAGCCTTCCGAGACTAAACGCTGTCTCCATCTGTATTCGCATTGCATAGGGCTACTATTCTGCCTTCCCATCTGCATGGCTGAAAGATCGCCATATATTGCATCTGCATTGCTGAAAGATCGCCTCATACTGCATTGCATGGCTGAAAGATCGCCACTTACTGCATCTGCATGGCTTAAAGATTGCCTCATACTGCATCTGCATGGCTGAAAGATCGCCTCATACTGCATTGCATGGCTGAAAGATCGCCTCGTACTGCATCCTTCATGGGCTGAAATATCGCCAACTCATCCAAAGGCGTCATCGTTCGGAGGCACCATCTTCATAGCCCGAGAACACCGTGTCATGGCCTGAGGATCTCTTTCAATCTTTTGCATATCATTATTCAAAGGCGTCATGATGCGGAGGCACCATCCTCACAGCCCGAGAACATCATTTTCATGGCCTGCGAATCCCTTATCATACGCTCCATGGCCCGGGACATCATGGTCTAAGGACATCATCCGCATCGTCTGAAGACAACATTCATGGTCCGGCGGGAATTTGCATCATGTTTAAATTTATGCACAGTATACGCTTGTATTGCTTCTATTTGCAGGAGAAATGGCGAGCAACGGCTATCCCAGCAGGAGCGATCTCTCTCCAGTTCCCTCAAGCCATATCCAACCTAACCATTCCCATAAACCGTTACACACCCAGCCCTAGATGTGGCGTCCGTTCTTGAAATAGCTTCATCGGTATACTCTGCCGATTGATCCCGAACTACATACGGCCTAATTCCTGTGAAACCAGGGATATGTAGGCAGATCAGAAGCCAGGGTGCGATTTAAATCTTCCCAAACCATTTCGCTCGGTCAAAATTGGCCATAATTTCTTTACCCGAAAACTCTTTTATCCTTCCCGGGTAAAGAGGGGCAGCTGTTGATACCCAATTTTTCCTCAAACTATTTTTACATTTTCATATATGCCTTCAAAATCACTTTTAATAATAATTGGTATTGTTCCATAATTTTCCATATTATTATCAATTTATTTCTAATTTATTCAGCATTTTATATCCAATAATTATTCATAAATTGCATTACAAGTAATTTCAAAGTATTTCTTAGCTCAATATATCATTTTTAATCCTATTAGGATTTAATTATTTCACAAATTAGCCAATTCGGCATTGTTTGGCTATAATTACAATAATTTTGTAATTATAGCCTAATTGTACACTTTA
>NW_017672600.1:122103-143748 GCF_001879085.1 Nicotiana attenuata
CCCCCTCCCCCCTACCCGCAATTAGAAACTAGGGCAGAATTTTGAAGAGGACTCTCAAAATTCTGAAGTAATTTCAGCCGATCGCCAGTCAGGAATGTCAACCCATCAAACTGGGGATGAATTTTGAGGAGGACCCTCAAAATTCCGTAGCAGGAGAGGTTGCAATGTCCCGAACTACATCACAGTCGTCGGTTCATCTAAAAGCTATTTTTAATTATACATTTATGTCATACTTTTAAAAATCATGCATGTTTATTATTGAAACTGCTCTGTTTAGCAACGCTACCCCAATGATGCAGACGGTATCACCAGATCAAAGCCGAACAAGTCAAGCAAGCCATTGGGGATACGAACTAACCTTCCCCTTACAAAATACGATTCTCAGAACCGTTGCACTTGCCAATATTTGCTATTAGCACACACCAGTGATGTTTCGTATGTCACAATGCTCCTAGTAATCACGACGCTGCAATCTATTATCAGCTAAGAAAATTCTATGTTATTTGTTATTCTATTTCTTGCATAAGGCTACTATTCTGCCTTACGAGACTAGACGCTATCTCCATCTGCATTTGCATTGCATAAGGCTACTATTCCGCCTTCCAACTTGCATAAGGCTACCATTCTGCCTTCCAATTTGCAAAAGGCTACTATTCTGCCTTCCGGGACTGAACGTTGTCTCCATCTGCATCTACATTGCATAAGGCTACCATTCTGCCTTCCAATTTGCATAAGGCTACTATTCTTCCTTCCGAGACTAAATGATGTCTCCATCTGCATCTGGACTGCATAAGGCTACCATTCTGCCTTCCAATTTTCATAAGGCTACTATTCTGCCTTTCGAGGTTAAACGCTACCTCCATCCATATCTGCATTGCATAAGGTTACCATTCTGCCTTCCGAGGTTAAGCTCTACCTCCATCTGTATCTGCATTGCATAAGGCTACCATTTTGCCTTCTGATTTGCATAAGGCAACCATTCTGCCTTCCGAGACTAAACGATGTCTCCATCCGCATCTGCATTGCATAAGGCTACCATTCTGCCTTCCGAGACTAAACGCTGTCTCCATCTGCATTCGCATTGCATAGGGCTACTATTCTGCCTTCCTGTCTACATGGCTGAAAGATCGCCACATATTGCATCTGCATGGCTGAATGATCGCCTCATACTGCATTGCATGGCTGAAAGATCGCCACATACTACATTTGCATGGCTGAAAGATTGCCTCACACTGCATCTGCATGGCTGAAAGATCGCCTCATACTGCATTGCATGGCTGAAAGATCGCTCATACTGCATCCTTCATGGGCTGAAATATCGCCAACTCATTCAAAGGCGTCATCATTCGGAGGCACCATCTTCATAGCCCGAGAATACAATGTCATGGCCTGAGGATCTCTTTCAATCGTTTGCATATCATTATTCAAAGGCGTCATGGTTCGGAGGCACCATCCTCATACCCCGAGAACATCATTTTCATGGCCTGCGAATACCTTATCATACGCTCCATGGCCCGGGACATGGTCTAAGGACATCATCCGCATCATCCGAAGACAACATTCATGGTCCGGACATAGCCTAACGGTTATGAATCGTACACAGCCTCTCGTAGATAAGTACAGACGTCTCCGTACCGATCCGCGAGACTCTAATAAACCGGCTTATGATTCATGACTCTTATGAACCTAGAGCTCTGATACCAACTTGTCATGACCCCAATTCACCCTCCGTGAACTATCGTGACGGCACCTAGTCTCTACAACTAGGTAAGCCTAACAAATTGCGGAAAAAGAAACAACGGAATAAAACTAGTCAAAAACTGCGGAATAACATAATGAAACATTTAAGATGTCGCTCGGCATATACAATACAAACTCTCAAACTGAAACTACATTTCCCAAAACCCGGAATCTCATGAAATCACAAGCTATGGAATAACTACAAAGTGTTCTAGCTCCAGAGTGTCTAAACAAAAGAAGAAATACAGAAGGGTTATAACGAAAAGAGAGAGTAGATAGGGACTCCTCGGTCTGCGGACGTGGCAGATATAGCTCAAAGTCTCTAGAGATCGCCTCACTTTGCTAACGATATGGATGAGTCGATGTACCTGGATCTGCACACGGAAAACATGTGCAGGAAAGGGCATGAGTACACCACAGCGGTACCCAGTAAGTGCCAAGCCTAACCTCGGTCGGGTAGTGACGAGGAAGGTCAGGGCCCAACCGGTTATAAAATATAAAGCAAGGTAAGACAGTGTAAGGTACAACAGTATAATCAAAATAGTATCAGAAAATGAGAAGAAATCAGAGACAAATATACACTCAGTACACAGAAACATCGACAGGGGATCTCCTGGGATCCCGTCCCGTAGTCCCAAACGTAAATACTCGGGGATCTCTCAGTATCCTCAATATGTGTGCTAGGGATCTCTTGGTATCCCGAAGGTCTCTTGGTATCCTCAATATATGTACTGGGGATCTCTTGGTATCCCGAAGATCTCTTGGTATCCTCAATATATGTGCTGGGGATCTCTCAGTATCCCGAGGATCTCTTGGTATCCTCAATATATGTGTTGGGGATCTCTTGGTATCCCGAGGATCTCTTGGTATCATCAATATATGTGCTGGGGATCTCTTGGTATCCTCAATATATGTGCTGGGGATCTCTTTGTATCCCGAGGATCTCTTGGTATCCTCAATATATATGCTGGGATCTCTTAGTATCCCATACTACAGTCAAAATCAATATATGCGCAGGGGATCTCGCGGAATACTCATCCGTTGTCCCAAAATAAAAAGACAACAATATGAAGGAAAGAATCCACAATTCACTCAAGAGCGAAACAGTATGAAGTAACACAGTATAATGATAAGAATAACAACAATTACAACAGAGAAAATATCGCAGAAATAATACAGCTCAACACAGAGATAGCAACTGGGGATCTACCAGGATATCATCCTGCAGCGCCCAAATGTAAATATCCAGCAACCGGGGATCTACCAGGATACCGTCCTGTAGCCCCCAAATGTAAATACCCAGCAACCGGGGATCTACCAGGATACTGTCCTGTAGCCCCCAAATGTAAATACCGAGCAACTGGGGATCTACCAGGATACCGTCCTGTAGTCCAACTCATAGTGCGCCGGGGATCTACCGGAAATCTCGATCCGTAGTCCCCAAATATAAATATCCAGTACTGGGGGAATCTACCGGGTGCAGTCCGTAGTTTCAATATAAATATGCAGAGGGATCTACCGGAATATCAATCTGTATTCCCAAATAAACAGGCAGGGGGGATCTACCGGGATATCGCCCGTAGTCCCAAAGTAAACACACAGCATAAGCACGAAGAATATTCAATTCAAACCAATTTCATACCAAGGTAAAACAGGTATTTCTAACCTAGCATGCTACACAGAATTTAAATAAAACAGTTTGAGCAAGTAAAGCAATTAAGTCAATTAGACATGTTTCCCTAAGATAACAGTAGGCTTAAATTACTAGTAGTATAAACAGGAAAAGGAATCACATTATAGTTACTTAATGAAAAAGGATTTTCAACAATTAGCACAAGTAGCACTCGTCACCTCACGTACAAGGCATTTCAAATATCAACAATACCAAATCCTAATGGGAGTTCCCCCACACAAGGTTAGGCTAGCCACTTGCCTCGAACTGGTTCAAAATCAACCCGAAACCACGCTCTTGCCATGAGTACTCAACTCCAAATGGCCCAAATCTATTCAAATCATTTGCATAATGTAAATAACACTTCAAGTAACTAATTCAACTAATTAATTCTAAGCTAATATGCGAAATTAGGAAAAAAATGACCAAAATGCCCCTCGGGCCCACGTCTCGGAATCAGGTAAAATTTACCAATTCGGAACTCACACTCTCACGTGTTCATGCATACCAAAATTACCAAAATCGGACCTCAATTGGTCCCTCAAATCACCACTAAAAGCTCTCCAATATCAAGCCCTAATCCGTCAATTTTATTCCTTAATTTCCACTAATACCACGATTAAACAATGGAAAAATGATCATAAACTCAAGTATTGAAGCTTAGGTAGCTTACCTGACTGATAACCTCCAATTTCCCCTTGAAATTCACTGCCCTAGCTCACTTCCCGTCTTCAAAAATGGAGAACTTAGCAAAAATTCGCGAAGGAAACCTTATATACTTTCTGACCCAGGGATTCCACACCTGCAGTCCATTTCCCGCTTCTGCGCTCCCGCTTCTGCGGTCTAATATATTGCATTTGCGGTTCTCACTTAAAGGCCTGGGACCGCACCTGCGGTCGCTCACTCGCACCTGCGCCATCGCAGATGCGTCCAGGCATCCGCTTCTGCGGCTTCACACGACTCACGTCTTGGCCGCTTCTGCGGCTTGATTCCGCATCTGCGGGAATCGCACCTGCGGCCTCTCAACTGCGGATGCGGTTATGACAACAGCCATAAACTTCAGATGCAAACTCCAAATTCCTAATTTTCCGTCAACCATCCAAAATCACCCCGAGGCCCCCGGGACCTCAACCAAAAGCACAAACAAGTCCAATACCACTATCCAAACTTATACAAATCTTCAAAACACCTCAAACCACATCGAATCAACTAATTAGCATCGGATTCAAGCCTAGAACTTCAAAAACTCTCAATTTACTCTTTCGATCAAAAAGTCTATCAAACCTCATCCAAATGACCTGAAATTTTGCACACACGTCACATTCAACACTACGGAGCTACTCCAACTTCCGGAATTCCATTCCAACCCCGATATCAAAATCTCACTATCGAACCGGAAACTTCAAAAATTCAACTTTCGGCATTTCAAGCCTAATTAAGCTACGGACCTCCAAAACACAATCCGAACAAGCCCCTAAGCCCGAAATCGCCCAACGGAGCTAACGGAACCAACGGAATTCCATTCCGAGGCCGTCTTCACACTATTCCGACTACGGTCTGATTCTAAAACTTAAACTCTTATTTAAGGACTAAGCATCCAAAACTCTCCGAAACTCCAAATAAATCCTCCCGACAACTCACAATAGCAGAAACAAACACGGGGAATGCAGTTAATAGGAGATCGGGGCATTAATTCTTAAAACGACCGGCCAGGTCGTTACACTATTATTCCTTGTTGATACATTATATCATTTCTGTTTGGGCTGATTTTCATGATTACTGAGAGCCCGAGAGACTGGAGAGATTGATGATTGAGTGATGCCGAGGACCTGATTGTGAAGATATTGATACCATAGCATGTGAGTTGTCCATGCAGCAAGTGAGTTGTCCGTGAGCATCCGGATATTGATACTATAGCACGTGAGTTGTCCGTAAAGCCTGTCCGTGCGAATTATAGCGCTTGGGTTGAAGGAGCCCCTCCGGTGTCTGCACACACCCCCAGTAAGCGCAGGACCTACTAAGTGCGAGTGCCGAGTAAATGGGAGGGCTGAGTGACTGTTGCCCTCAGAGGATGCATTTGATTTCATTATTGTTGCACTTAGCTACCATGTATCACGGTCTTGAAATTCCTGAAAGATATTACACTCTGTTTCACTTGAACTTGTCATGAAGTAACTGTTTTGACCTAAATTGTCGAACTTGAAAGCATGCCTACCTTCCTATGTTGAAATCACTGCAATTGAACTATAACTGTGAAGCTCGTCACTACTTTCAGTTCTTTATTAGTCTTGTTACTTACTGAGTTGGTTGTACTCACGCTACACCCTGCACTTCATGTGCAGATCCAGGTATTTTCGGACACGGTGGATCTTGATTCTCTGCGCAGTTGATCCTTGGAGATTTTAAGGTAGCTGCCCGGCATTCGCAGACCTTGTTTCTCCTTTTCTATCTTACCACTTATTGTACTTAGTTTCGGACTATCATAGACAGTATTTTCCAGATTTGTGATATTTAGATGCTCATGTACTCCGTGACACTCCGATATTGGGAATCTCCACGTCATGTTTTGGGTTTTCTATCCCTTTTATGAGAACTTTTATTATTTAAAGCTGCTTTAACTCATTTTCTGTTAAAAGTGTTCGATTATTTTGAAATGTCGGCTTGGCTAGTACCACGTTAGGCGCCATCACGACAGATTAATATTTTGGATCGTGACAGAGCCCTTTGGGACCCGAATCACCCATACCTGCAAGTCCCAAATCATTATACAACCCTCCTGCGAAAAGTCTCAAATTAGGAAACTCTATGCTAAAACTCGAAGCAACTGACTGAATCGTTACACTTGGCTATCAAATATCTCTCTCGTCCAAGAAAATATTTCCCTATCATGAACCGTGAAAACTAAAAAATTAATATAATGGTTTTGCATCTTAATATCTTAACAACAAACTTTTAAAGGGACAATTGTTACCATCTTAGGACATAATATTTTTATACTTATTGGTAGATTATTTAACCAAAAAGTCTATTTGTTTAATCAGCAAAAGTAAAGGTAGGTACGATAAAGTTATCACTACGTATACTTTTTTGGTTTTTACTCTCTCTTCCTTTATTAAATAAAACTAGTCTTTGTACTCACGGGATGCACAGACAAATATCAAGTTATGATTTGGGTTATTTGGATTATATGCAAATTACGTCAAAATTTAAACTTTTGGACATTCTAGATAAAAGTTACATATAATTATTAGATATCAGTTAAGAAGAAGGACATAAAACTGTTTCTCATATTTCGTTTTAGATAACATGTTTTTTTATATTTGTAGCAACCCAACACCTTGATCTTAGTACTTGCATTTTATTCACTGATCAATATTAAAGAATACTAATCATATCACGTTGTAATATGTCCTGTTTGGACATATTGTTTCAACAAAAAATTTATTTATCACTTTATGTTTTACCTCAAAGTCGAGAAAGTGGTATCCTTCTACATTTTCATCCAAAAAAATCTCTATGCAATTTTTGCTTATAGTTGCTGCATTATTCATTACTTAATATTGTTATAATTTCATGGGATCGTTTATTAGCTTACTGTCACGACCCGAATTTTCCACCCTCGGGAGTCGTGATGGCGCCTACTAATGGGAGCTAGGCAAGCCAACCTTACATAATTACTACACTTTCGTATTTCTTCTCTTTAAGAAAATACCAGACGATAATATGATAACAGCGGAATTTTAAATAAATAAATGGAAGCCAACAGTAATATATCTTAAAACTACGTCTATTACAGCTTTTAAAACCCAAAACCTGGTGTCACAGTGTCACAGACTGTCTAAGAGTCACTACATACAAGGTCTGAAGAAAATACAATAAACTGTTTCTGAACGAAGAAAATGAAATAGGGAATAGAAATTGAGGGAGACGCCAGGGCCTGCGGACGCCTGCAGGTCTACCTTGGGTCTCCGGGTGGACTGAAGGAAGCCCTCCAACTACTGCCCGAAAGCTGCTCCTGGATCTGCACACAGTGCAGAGTGTAGTATCAGCACAACCGACCCCATGTGCTGGTATGTGTCTAGCATAACTTCGGCGAAGTAGTGACGAGGCTAGGACCAGACTACCAAATAAACCTGTGCAGTTCAAATATATATATAGAGCAGAAAAGAAATACAGAAAATAACCAGTCAATGTGGGAGGGGGAAACATGCTGCGAGGGAGATAACAGTTCTGAATAAACAGCATCAAGTAAGGAAAGAAACAACATAACTAGAATATCCACAAGAATCAGAAATCAACTATTTGCACGGCATCACCCTTCATGCTTTTACTCTCGTCCTCACCAAATCAATCGTATAATAACGATGTGCACGGCATCACCCTTCGTGCTTTTCCACTCTTTCCTCATCATGTAATCAATGAAAATCGGTACGGAATGGTACACGGCACGGCATCACCCTTCGGGCTTTACACTCTTTCCTCACGAAACAAACAATGCACGGCATCACCCTTCGTTATTTAACTCTCTTCCTCACCCAAACAACAATCACAAACAATAGGGCAAGAAAATAAAGGAAATTTGTAATAAGAATCCCGATAAGGGAGCAACAAGTCAACAATTAAATCCCGGCAAGGGAACAACATCAATAACATCCACATCCCGGCAAGGGAGATAACAAATAAATCAACAATAGCCCGGCAAGGGTGACAACATAATGATATCCTCTCTTTCTCACTTTTACTTCACAATTCACTTCACAACTCGATCCAATGCTCTAGAGGTTCAGTTATCACTTATACCTTCACAACTCGAGCCAATGCTCTAAAAGTTCAATTGTCACTTATACTTCCACAATTCGTTATACAATTTGAGCCAACGCTCCTCAATGTTCATAGGTAACAATTCTTTCCGCAAACTTTATACAACAATTAGAAACCATCACCAAGGCATGAAAGATACAACGGAGTCATGATAATCACAACATAGAGACTCACGGGCATGCTAGACACCAACGTACAGATACTCATCACCATGCTTATACGTCGTACTCAACAATTACCACATAGCAAATAAGACTCAACTCCTAATCCCTAAAGCTAAGGTTAGACCAAACACTTTCCTCGAACTTTCACGGCCAACTCAAGTTTCAATTATAGCTTTACCCCTTGATTCCTCAGCCAATTCGCTCGTATCTAGCCACAAGTTACTTAATTACATCAATAAACGCTAAATGAATCAATTTGAATGCATGAAAATGAGTTTTCCAAAGTTTTACCCAAAAAGTCAAAATCGCCCTCGGGCCCACGTGGTCAAAACCCAAGGTTTGAACCAAAACCCGATTACCCGTTCCCCCACGAGCTCAAATATGTAATTTGTTTTGATATCGGACCTCAAATCGAGGTCCAAATCCCCAAATTTTGAAAACCTAGGTTCTACCCAAAACACCCAATTTTTTTTTGAGGTAAAATTATGTTTCATTAATACTCAAAAATGTTACAATTTGTTCCTAGTAGTAGTTTTGACTTACTACTACTCTTTTACATCAGTTCTTCTATGTCTTTGATATCAAAGTGTCTAAACAACTATATCTACCAATACAGACACTAGTATCTCATCTATATATCTATTTCTATCTATACATTTGTTCTTCAGGGAATCCAATCCAATTGTTGCATCAACTCTCTCCATTTTTTGTTATACTTCCCTCGAATATGAATATGCAGGATTATTTCTTTGCGGATTTGATATTCATCATATTTGCCATCCTCAAATCTGCCTATGTTTCTTTCTCTCCATATCATTGCAACTGTCACGGCAAAAACACAACATGTTATGCTATTTATACCTGCCCTGCTCTTTGCCTTCTTGCTGATCCATTCCAGCTCACATTCCCAGTCACCTATTTTTCTTTTATGTCCCAGCCAAGAACATAGTTTAGTCCACAACCTGTTTGTTATTGGACACTCAAAGAATAAATGGTTTAAGGTTTCTACACCATGCTTGCAGAAAATACATTCTGGTGGTACTTTGATACCAATTTTTAGCAATCTATCAACTGTTGCCAGCCTCTTCTGTACTGCAAGCCACAAAATGAATCTGTATCTTGGATGTATACTTGTATGCAACATTAAGCCCTTTCATTCCACTTTGCAATATTCTGGGATCATCTTTAGGTACACCTGCTTGATTTGATATTTCCCATTCTTACATAGACTCTTTAATCTATTTTGCAAGGTTCCTTAGAGTTGTTGCTGCCCCATAATCACTTCCCTGCTATCAATTATCTTCCTGATTACCCAGGCTGCTGCCTTAGGAGTAGGCATTGTGTCCAGATCTCTCTTCTTTATATAGAAACTGTGAACCCAACGAATCCACAAACAGTCCTTCTTTCTAGTTAGATCCCATAAGTGCTTAGTAATAGCTGCTTTGTTCCATACCTTGATGTCTAGTATATTGAGGCCACCAGCTGCCACTGGTTTACATACATTTTCCCAAGCTACTAATGCCTTCTTTGAGATAGCTGCATTGCCTGTCCATAGAGATGTTCTGCAAATGGTTTCTATCAATTTCAGAACCTTTTTTGGGATGATGAACACCTGTGCCCAGTATGTCTGTTTTCCAAATATGACTGCCTTTATCAATTGACACCTTCCTACATAGAATAAAAACTTTGCTGACCAGCATGTAACTTTTGTTGTTATCTTCTCAACTAGTGGAATGTATTGAGCAATAGTTAGCTTTTTTGAGTCTAATGGAATGCCCAAGTACCTGAAAGGTAGTTTTCCTTCATTAAATCCCAATGTTTGTAGGATTTCTTCTCTAGCCTTCTGATCTATCCCAGCCATGTAAATAGCACTCTTACTTGCATTTGCCTGCAATCCAGAAGCCTGTGAAAACCTGTAAAAAGCATCGTTTAGAATCCTTATGGACTCCATATCAGCTCGACAGTACATTAGCAAATCATCAGCAAAGCACACATGTATGTTGTTCAGTTTTCTACACTTTGGATGGTAGTTAAAATCCCCATTCTTGTGCAACTCTTTTAGCTCTCTACTCAGATACTCCATAGCAATAACAAATAAGTAAGGAGACATAAGATCTCCTTGTCTAATTCCTCTCTTACCCCTTAAAAGGTTTAGTCAATCCTCCATTTATCACCAATGAATATAACACTGTAGTAACACAAGTCATTATCCATTGTACAAATTTGCATGGGAATCCAATGTCTATAAGTATCTGCTTTAGAAAATTCCATTCCAAAGTATCATATGCTTTCCTTAGATCCACTTTTAGCACACATCTGGGAGAGACTCCTTTTCTAGCATACCCCTTGAATAATTCATGGCTTAGCAAAATATTATCCATGATACTCCTTCCTTCAATGAAAGCTGATTGTGACTGATCAATCATCCCTTCAAGCACACCTTTTATCCTCCTTGTAATGACTTTAGAGATGATTTTGTACATGGTATTACAGCAAGCAATTGGCCTATAGTCTTTGACTGTTGCTGGGACTTTCACTTTTTGCACCAATGTAATAGCTGTTGTATTTATCACACTAGGTAATCTGTTTGTATTGAAGAAATCCTTAACAGCTTCAAAGATATCCTCTTTCAATACCTCCCAGTTTCTTGTGAAGAATTCCACAGGAAATCCATCAACCCCTGGTGCTTTGTCTTTAGGCATGTCCTTGACTGCTTCAGTGATCTCTTCAATTGTCACCATTTGGATCAATGCTCTTTGTTGATCCACATTTAAGCATGGCCCTTCCTTTATTATAGCTGTATTTGCACATAGTAGTTCTCCAGCACTCTCACCCATTAAGGATTGAAATACAGTTATGAATTCCTTCTCAACAAGACTAGCTTCTGTTAATTTCACCCATGTATCTGTGTAAATGGTAGTTATACTGTTTTGGCTGGCCCTAATCTTCCATTGTGCATGAAAGTATTTAGTATTAGCATCACCACACTCAATCCAGCTTGCCTTTGATTTTTGTCTCAGAACTTGCTCCTCCACTTTACTCCATTTTTCTATTTCACCTATTGCTTCTTTCTCTTCATTTATAAGGGACTGTGCCAAAGGATTCTGCTTCATCTGACTTTGCATAATATCCAATTTCTCTCTTGCTTGTTCAAGTTTCTGCCTGTAAGAAGCCATATAAGCATTTATCCCCTTAAGCTGTTCTTTTAGATTCTTTAATTTGCACCATATCTTCGGCATAGGTACTCCTTCATACTCCTTTTTCCATGTCTGTCGAACTATATTCTGAAACTGTGGATGGTCCATAACATTTGTGTATAGTCTGAAAGGTTTAGGATGTAGTAATTTCTGGCTGCCATATTTTATAAGAATAGGAGAATGATCTGACACTGATGGATTCATATAATCTGCTTCCACATGCCCATATTGCTGAATCCACTGATAATTTCCTAGTGCCCAGTCTATCTTGCTATACACTCTACTCCCAGTTCCTTGCTTATTTGTCCAAGTATAATGCCACCCTTTTGCCCTCAGTGGGGTAAGTTGCAAATCATCAATCATCCCTTTAAATCCCTCTACTTCAGCAGCAGTAACAGGAGATCCTATCCTATCTTCTGATGATAGAACATTATTAAAGTCACCACTCAGTAGCCATGTCTCCTGACTTGAGATGTTAATCTGCCTTAGATCCCTCCATAAAATTTCCCTCTTATGTCCATCATTCTGTGCATAGATGACACTAAGTTGTGCCTTGAACTGAGTTCTAGGGTCTTCAATACTACAATGGATAAATTGATCAGTCATGTGACTAATTATCACTTGAATAGGACTCTTCCATAATAACCAGATTCTTCCATTTACGGCACATGAGTAATTGCAGCACACATTCCACCCAGTAGCTATCTTTTTTGTATTTTCTTTGCTTTCTGCTCCTTTACTCTAGTTTCTATACATGCCATAATATCTACTTTATTTGTAGCAATAAGAGTTTTTACCTCTTTTTGCTTATGGGCTTGATTAAGCCCCCTAATGTTCCATGTAACAATGATCATTTGAATATTAGAGGGTCTGGTGGTCCTGGATCAATTTGTTGACCACTTCTCCCTTCCACCTTATTTATCTCTATACTTTTGCCCTTTTCAATCTGCTTTCCTATCTCAGCATCCTTACAGACAGTCCCCTGTAGATCAGTTGACACATAAGTAGTCTGTTGTGCATTTTCCTTACTATCATTCACCTTTACTACACAGCTTTTCACTTGTGTATTTTCCTGTACTGTCATTTCATCTTCTTGAGTATCTGCACTCACTTGAGGTTGTTTGACCATCCAGGCCTGCTTCACATTCCTTCCCTGTTTCTTTCCTCTTCTCATCTGTCTTTCCTGCCCATCCCCTTCCTTTATCTCCTGTGCAGCATCACATTTTGTGTTATACCAACAGTCCATAGAATCATGTCCAAATTTTAAGCAATAGTTATAGAAACTAGGCTACCAGTCATACTCAATCGCTTGTACCTTTGGACCATAAGGTGTTTCTATCTCAATCTGATCTGGTAAGGGATAAGCAGCATCTATTTCCACAAGGATTCTAGCATAGGAAATCTTCTCAAAGTGAGCAGTAAATTTATCAGTGTACAGTGGTTTGCCAATTGCACTAGCCATCTTGCTAAGAGCTTCAGTCGACCAAAATCCCTCTGGCAGCTCAGGAAACCTAACCCATACAGGAATTGTACTGAGAACATCACTATTGAATGAAAAATCAACTTCCCATAGTTTCAATACCATAGGTTTGTTCCTGTACGAGTAAGGTCCTGATTGCAGGGCTTGATCTCTATCAGCTATGGTGTTAAATCGAAAAATACAATACCCTCCGCATGCAATAGGATCTGAGGTTTTGTAACAAAGTTCCAAACACTCATCACAAAATTCTCCATAGCTTTCTCGTAAGGATTTTCTCCAATTATATAGCCAATTAAAGCAGTTTTCCAGTAATCCTCTTGGGATTGTAAATCTTCCTCACACAAATTAACTATTTTCTTACCATCTATATCAATTGGAGGTACATATGACAGTGTTTTCCCCATTTGTGAGTTGCGATTTCCTCGAACGATATCAGCTACCATAGGTGTTGGCTTCTCCGATCCACTCGCTTCTGAGAATTGTAAGCACCGCACTGTAGATTTCATCACTTCTTCCATTTTTACCGGTTGCAGTTGAATTTCACCTTCAGAGCTACTAGTTTCATGTCCTTCCTCAATCGATTGATACTTTTGTGGAAGAAAACTACCAAAAGTTAAGGGAGGTAATTCCAATTGAACGCCATTTGCTGGAGTAATCATCTTCTCCGTCTGTGTAACAGTTCCATGCAAGGTTTTCCGACGCCGCGCCATTAATTCCGGTGACAATTGCAAGCTTTGCTATTGTGCACCGAGAGAAACGGTTTTCATGCTATTGTGCGCCCCCAATATAAACCGTAATATCAAACACCCAATTTTCCCCCATGAAAATCTTTGATTTGAAGTTGAAGAAAACTAGTTAAAAACGACTTACAATTGATTTGGAGAAGAAAGGTTGTTTGAAAAATCGCCTCTTATGTTTTTGGGGTCATAAAAAATGAAAAACAACTGAAAATTCCGTCTAAATATACTGCCCTCATATTCCCTGTGCGGACCGCACAAAATCAACTGCGGCCGCACAGGCTTCCTGTGTTCTACAGTGACAGGTCTTAGTATTTTGGCCATAACATTCTCTACAGATGTCCAAATTGTGATTTGTTTACCTTTCTGGAAACTAAACACGATGGGCTACAACTTTAGTTTTTGAATCATCTCAAAATTGCTTGTAGATCAAAAGATATAGGCTTCCAAAGTCGGACCAGTGAATTGTTCTTCACCGCGGACCGCACCAAAACTAGTGCGGCCGCACAGGCCTCTCCGCGGCAGCAGTCCATATCGTGCGGACCGCACTGGCCTGTTCAGAGGTCCTCCACCTCTCTGAGCCTGCAACAGCTCTGTTTTTAAGCCTAAGACACCCCGGAACCCACCCGAAACTCACCCGAGCCCTCGGAACTCCAAACCAAGTGTACACAAAATCTCAAAAACATCCTACGGACTTATTTGTGTAATCAAATCATCAAAATAACATCATGAACATCAAATTAAATCTCGAGATCAATGAAATTTTCTCAAAACTTTTTTAAACATCAATTTTGCAATTTAGGTCCGAATCACGTCAAACGACGTCCGTTTTTCACCAAATTTTACAGAAACATCTTAAATCATATATAAGACCTGTACCGGGCGCCGGAACCAAAATACGGGCCCGATACCAACACGTTCTAATCAAACTTCATTTCAAATTTCCTTAAACAATTTCAGAAAGCAATTTCCTTTAAAAACTTATTTCTCGGGCTCGGGACCTCGGAATTTGATTCCGGGCATACGCCCAAGTCCCTTATTTTCCTACGGACCCTCCGCGGCCGTCAAATCACGGGTCCAGGTCCGCTTACCCAAAACGTTGACCGAAGTCAAATTAGCTTATTTTATTACATAAATTTATAATTTATCATATGTTTTCATATTTAAGCTTTCCGGCTATGCGCCCGGACTGCGCACGCAATTCGAGGTGACTCTAAATGAGGTTTTCAAGGCCTCGGAGTCATGGACTTTAATTTAAAACAGGTGATGACCTTTTGGGTCATCACATTCTCCACCTCTAAAACAACCGTTCGTCCTCGAACGGACAGAAGAAGGAAGTACCTGAGTCGGGGAAAAGATGGGGATAACGGCTCCGTATATCGGGCTCGGACTCCTAGGTCGATGCCTCAGGAGGCTGACCTCTCCACTGAACACGAACAGAAGGAAAACTATTCGACCTCAACTGACGAACCTGCCGGTCTAGAATAGCCACCGCCTCCTCCTTGTAAGACAAGTCCTTGTCCAACTGGACAGTGCTGTAATCTAACACGTGGGATGGATCGCCGTGATACCTCCGAAGCATGGACACATGGAACACTGGATGCACGGCTGATAAGCTCGGCGGCAATGCAAGTCTATAAGCCACCTCTCCTACTCGATCAAGAATCCCAAATGGACCAATGAACCTAGGGCTAAGCTTGCCCTTTTTCCCAAATCTCATCACGCCTTTAATAGGCGACACTCGGAGCAATACCCGCTCACCAACCATAAAAGCCACATCTCGAACCTTGCGGTCTGCATAGCTCTTTTGCCTGGACTGAGCTGAACGAAGCCTATCCTGAATGATCCTGACCTTGTCCAAGGCCTCCTGAACCAGATCCGTACCCAACAACCGAGCCTCTCCCGGCTCAAACCATCCAACCGGAGACCGACACCGCCTACCATATAAAGCCTCATAAGGAGCCATCTGGATGCTCGACTGGTAGCTGTTGTTGTAGGCAAACTCCGCTAAAGGCAAGAACTGATCCCACGAACCTCCAAAGTCAATAACACAAGCTCGGAGCATATCCTCCAAAATCTGAATAGTCCGCTCGGACTGACCGTCCGGCTGGGGATGAAATGCTGTGCTCAACTCAACCCGTGTGCCCAACTCTCGCTGCATCGCTCTCCAGAAGTGCGAGGTAAACTGCGTACCCCGATCCGAGATGATAGACATGGGCATACCATGAAGGCGAACAATCTCCCGAATATAAATCTCAGCGAACCTCTCCGAGGAATATGAGACTGCCACAGGAATGAAATGTGCTGACTTGGTCAGCATATCAATAATAACCCAAATCGCATCGAACTTCTTCCAAGTCAACGGAAGTCCGGTAACGAAGTCCATAGTGATCCTCTCCCACTTCCACTCGGGAAGCTCAATCCTCTGAAATAAACCACCAGGCCTCTGATGCTCATACTTGACCTGCTGACAATTTAAACACCGAGCCACATATGCTACAATATCCTTCTTCATCCTACGCCACCAATAATGCTGCCGCAAGTCCTGATACATCTTTGCGGCGCCCGGGTGAATAGAGTACCGGGAACTATGAGCCTCCTCTAAAATCGAATCTCGAAGCCCATCCACATTGGGCACACAAACTCGCCCCTGCAATCTCAAAACTCCATCCGCATCTAAGGTAACCTGCTTGGCACCTCCTCGCTGCACCGTGTCTCTAAGGACACACAAATGGGGATCATCAAACTGCCGATCACGGATACGCTCCAATAATGAAGAACGAGCGACCGTGCAAGCTAACACACGACTGGGCTCAGAAACATCCAGTCTCACGAACTGATTGGCTAAAGCCTGAACATCCAAAGCAAGCGGCCTCTGACTGACCGGAATATAAGCAAGACTGCCCATACTGGCTGACTTCCTACTCAAAGCATCGGCCACCACATTGGCCTTCCCCGGATGATATAAAATGGTGACATCATAATCCTTCAACAACTCCAACCACCTCCTCTGCCTCAAATTCAACTCCTTTTGCTTGAACAAGTACTGAAGACTCTTGTGATCAGTGAACACCTCACATGCCACGCCATACAAATAATGCCTCCAAATCTTCAATGCGTGAACTATGGCTGCCAACTCCAAATCATGAACCGGATAGTTCTTCTCATGAATCTTCAACTGCCTCGAAGCATAGGCAATGACCTTGCCATCCTGCATCAACACTGCTCCAAGCCCAACACGGGAAGCATCACAATAGACTGTATAAGGCCCTGAACCTGTGGGCAAAACCAACACCGGTGCCGTAGTCAGAGCTGTCTTGAGCTTCTGAAAGCTCGCCTCACACTCATCCGACCATCTGAACTGGGCACCCTTCTGGGTCAATCTGGTCATCGGGGCTGCAATAGATGAAAACCCCTCCACGAACCGTCGATAGTAGCCTGCCAACCCCAAGAAACTCCGAATCTCTGTAGCTGATGCTGGTCTAGGCCAGTTCTTGACTGCCTCAATCTTCTTTGGGTCCACCTGAATACCCTCTGCTGATACAACATGACCCAGAAATGCAACTGAACTCAACCAGAACTCACACTTCGAGAACTTAGCATATAACTGACTATCCCTCAGAGTCTGAAGAACCACTCTAAGGTGCTGCTCGTGCTCCTCCTGGCTGCGGGAATATATCAATATATCATCAATGAAGACTATCACGAACGAATCCAAATAAGGCCTGAACACTCGGTTCATCAAATCCATAAAAGCTGCTGGGGCATTTGTCAACCCGAATGACATAACCAAGAACTCATAATGCCCGTACCGAGTGCGGAAAGCTGTCTTAGGGACATCGGATGCCCTAATCCTCAACTGATGGTAGCCAGATCGCAAGTCAATCTTTGAAAATACCTTGGCACCCTGAAGCTGGTCGAACAATTCATCAATCCTCGGCAGCGGATACTTATTCTTGATTGTAACCTTGTTCAATTGCCGGTAATCAATACACATTCTCATTGACCCATCCTTCTTTTTAACAAACAACACCGCCGCAACCCAAGGCGAAACACTGGGCCTAATGAAACCCTTCTCAGGCAAATCTTGCAACTGTTCCTTTAACTCTTTCAACTCGGGCGGGGCCATACGATACGGCGGGATAGAAATGGGCTGAGTGCCCGGAGCCAAATCAATACAAAAGTCAATATCCCTGTCGGGTGGCATACCCGGCAGGTCTGAAAGGAAAACATCAGGAAACTCACGAACAACGGGCACAGAATCAATAGAAGGGACCTCAGCACTAGAATCACGAACATATGCCAAATAGGCCAAACACCCCTTCTCGACCATACGCTGAGCCTTCACATACGAGATAACACTGCGGGTAGAATAACCAGGAGTCCCTCTCCACTCTAAACGAGGCATACCCAGTAAAGCTAAGGTCACAGTCTTGGCATGACAGTCCAAGATAGCGTGGTAAGGTGATAACCAGTCCATCCCCAATATAATATCGAAGTCAACCATGTCTAAGAGCAACAAATCTACACGAGTCTCAAGACCCCCAGTCACCACAATACAAGAACGATGGACTCGATCGACCATAATAGAATCACCCACCGGTGTAGACACATAAACAGGAACACTCAATGAATTACTAGGCATGACCAGGTACAGTGCAAATAAGATGACACATACGAATACGTAGACCTTGGATCAAATAACACTGAAGCATCTCTATCACAAACCAAAACCGTACCTGTAATAATTACATCTGAAGCTTAGCCTCGGGCCTGGCCTCAAGAGCATAACATCGGGGCTGGACCTCACCACCCTGAACCACATCTCTGGGTAGGCCTGCTGCTGGCTGGCCTCCACCTCTAGCGGCCTGAGCTCCACCTCTAGTACCTCTACCTCCATCTCTAGCACCTCTACCCCCACCTCTAGCTGGCTGGGCGGGCTGCGGAACATCTGGTGCCTGTACCATGGCACGAGAACCCTGATGCTGAGAGTTGCTCGTTGCTCGAGGGAAAAAACTAGCAATGTGACCCGGATCACCACAAGTGTAACAAGCCCTCGGCTGCTGAGACTGCTGGCCCTGGCGACCCGAATGACGACCCCGAAAACTCTGAAGTGGCGGTGCACTGATAGGAGCAGGTGGTGCACTGTAGGAATGCTGATCGGAATACTACATCTAGGGACCACGGATACCTGAAGCTCCATGAGAAACCTAAAGTGCTGACTGATAAGGCCTAGGAGGATGGCCTCTACCATATGAATCTCTGCCTCCAGACGAGGCACCACTGAATCTGCCTGACTGACGGGGTCTCTTGTCTGCCCTGTGACCATCCTCTTGTGATAATACCATCTCAACTCTCCAGGCCACATTGGTCGCCTCCTGGAAGGATATCTCACTCTTAGCCTCTCTAGCCATCTGGACACGAATCGGCTGAATGAGTCCATCAATAAATCGTCTCACTCTCTCCCTCTCAGTGGGAAGTATAATAAGGGCATGGCGAGCCAAATCTATGAATCTGGTCTCGTACTAGGTGACAGCCATGAATCCCTGCTGAAGGCGCTCGAACTGCCTCCGATAGGCCTCTCGCTGTGTAATAGGGAGAAACTTCTCCAGAAATAGCTGTGTGAACTGCTCCCGAGTCAAGGCTGGCGATCTTGTTGGTCTAGCTAAGGAATAATCCCTCCACCAAGTCTTGGCAGATCCAGACAAGCGAAATGTAGCAAAATCAACCCCATTGGACTCAACAATCCCCATGTTCCGAAGAACCTCGTGACAACTATCCAGATAATCCTGGGGATCCTCAGTAGATGCACCGCTGAAGGTAGTAGTGAAGAGCTTGGTAAACCTGTCCAGTCTCCACAAAGCATCGGCACACATGGCTGCACCATCGTCGGTCTGAGCTACCACACCCGGGTGAACCGCTCCAACTGGCAGAGCTGCTGGAGTCTGAAACTAGGGAGCTACCTGCTCCGAAGTGCGAGTAGCAGGAGTCTGGGCTCCTCCTCCAGCCTGAGAGACGGCTGGTGCTACAGGAAGTAAACCTGCCCTTGTGACACTCTCCATGAGGCCCACTAGACGGATCAGAGCGTCCTGAAGAACTGGGGTGGCAATAAACCCCTCTCGGACCTGAGCTGGGCCCACCGGAACTGCTGGAGTCGGAACCTCATCATCGAAGTCAACCTGAGGCTCAGCTGCTGGTGCTGCTGCTCGGGGCTGAGCTCTGTCCCTACCTCGTCCTCGTCCTCGGCCTCGCCCTCTGCCCCTCGTGGGAGCTGCTGCTGGGGGCTCGGGCTACTAATCGGTAGATGAGGAAGCACGTGTTCTCGCCATCTGCGAAAGAACAGAGTAGAAATTCAATTAGCATTGAGAAACCAAACCGCACGACAAGAAAGAACAAATGTGAGATTTTTCCTAACTCTGTAGCCTCTGGGGGATAAATACAGACGTCTCCGTACCGATCCCTCAGATTCTACTAAGCTTGTCTGTGAACTGTGAGACCCATGTAACCTAATCTCTGATACCAACTTGTCATGACCCGGATTTCCCATCCTCGGGAGTCGTGATGCGCCTACTAATGGGAGCTAGGCAAGCCAACCTAACATAATTACTACACTTTCATATTTCTTCTCTTTAACAAAATACCAGACGATAATATGATAACAGCAGAATTTTAAATAAATAAGCGGAAGTCAACAGTAATATATCTTAAGACTACGTCTATTACAGATTTTAAAACCTCAAACACCCAAAACCTGGTGTCACAGTGTCACAGACTGTCTAAGAGTAACTACATACAAGGTCTGAAGAAAATACAATAAACTGTTTCTAAACGAAGAAAATGAAACAGGCAATAGAAATAGAGGGAGACGCCAGGGCCTGCGGATGCCTGCAGGTCTACCTTGGGTCTCCGGGTGGACTGAAGGAAGCCCTCCAACTACTGCCCAAAAGCTGCTCCTGGATCTGCACACAGTGCAGAGTGTAGTATCAGCACAACCGACTCCATGTGCTGGTAAGTGTCTAGCCTAACCTCGGCGAAGTAGCGACGTGGCTAGGACCAGACTACCAAATAAACCTGTGCAGTTCAAATATATATATACGGCGGAAAAAAAATACAGAAAATAACCAGTCAATGTGGGAGGGGGAAACATGCTGCGGGGGAGATAACAGTTCTGAATAAAAAGCATCAAGTAAGGAAAGAAACAACATAAATAGAATATCCACAAGAATCAGAAATCAACTATTTGCACGGCATCACCCTTCGTGCTTTTACTCTCGTCCTCACCAAATCAATCATATAATAACGATGTGCACAGCATCACCCTTCGTGCTTTTTACACTCTTTCCTCACCATGTAATCAATGAAAATCGATACGGAATGGTACATCGTACGGCACGGCATCACCTTTCGTGCTTTACACTCTTTCCTCACGAAACAAACAATGCACGGCATCACCCTTCGTGCTTTAACTCTCTTCCTCACCCAAACAACAATCACAAATAATAGGGCAAGGAAATAAAGGAAATTTGCAATAAGAATCCTAGCAAGGGAGCAACAAGTCAACAATTAAATCCCGGCAAGGGAACAACATCAATAACATCCACATCCCGGCAAGGGAGATAACAAATAAATCAACAATAGCCCGGCAAGGGTGACAACATAATGATCTCCTCTCTTTCTCACTTTTACTTCACAATTCACTTCACAACTCGAGCCAATGCTCTAGAGGTTCAGTTATCACTTATACCTTCACAACTCATTTCACAACTCGAGCCAATGCTCTAAAAGTTCAATTGTCACTTATACTTTCACAATTCGTTATACAACTTGAGCCAAC
>NW_017672600.1:144371-163231 GCF_001879085.1 Nicotiana attenuata
TACCTTTCGGAAAACTAGACACGAAGGGCTACAACTTTAGTTTTTGAATCATCTCAAAATTCCTTGTAGATCAAAAGATATAGGCTTCCGAAATTGGACCAGTGAATTGTTGATCACCGCGAACCGCACCAAAACTAGTGCGGCCGCACAGGCCTCTCCGCAGCAGCAGTCCATATCGTCGGACCACACTGGCCTACTCAGAGGTCCTCCACCTCTCTGAGCCTGCAACAGCTCTGTTTTTAAGCCTAAGATACTCCGGAACACCACCCGAAACTCACCCGAGCCCTCGGAACTCCAAACCAAGTGTACACAAAACCTCAAAAAATATCCTACGGACTTATTTGTGTAATCAAATCATCAAAATAACATCATGAACATCAAATTAAATCTCGAGATCAATGAAATTTTCTCAAAACTTCTTTAAACATCAATTTTGCAATTTAGGTCCGAATCACGTAAAACGACGTCCGTTTTTCACCAAATTTTACAGAAACATCTTAAATCATATATAAGACCTGTACCGGGCGCCGGAACCAAAATACGGGCCCGATGCCAACACGTTCTAATCAAATTTTATTTCAAATTTCCTTAAACAATTTCAGAAAATAATTTCCTTTGAAAATTCATTTCTCGGGCTCGGGACCTCGGAATTCGATTCCGGGCATACGCCCAAGTCCCTTATTTTCCTACGGACCCTCCGGAACCGTCAAATCACGGGTCCGGGTACGTTTACCCAAAACGTTGACCGAAGTTAAATTAGCTCATTTTATAACTAAATTTTATAATTTTTCATAGATTTTCATATTTAAGCTTTCCGGCTACGCGCCCGGACTGCGCGCGCAATTCGTGGTGACTCTAAATGAGGTTTTTAAGGCCTCGGAGTAATGAAATTTAATTTTATATCTTTCTTATTACCCTTTTGATAATGATATATAAATATAAATTTTTTATTACTAAAATTTAATGTAATACTTGTATCCTCTTACTTAGAGTTCTTTCGTCATTTAAATCTATCAATAATATTTTTCAGTATTATTTAATATATTTATCCATAAATTAATTCAAAATATAAATATTCTCGCACTATGTTTATTTTTCTTGTTATATATTTTTACCCCTATTATGAAATTTAAAATAGTTTTTTATATTAATATTTTATTAGACAATAAAAATATCACATTTATTTTAAGTTATAACTTTGAACTAGTCTAAAATATAAATAAATAAGTTTTTTTAATTATTATATTTTAAATTTATAGTATTTTCTTATAGTTATTTTTATATCACGTGCAATCAAATTTTCTTTCTCTTTTTGTTTCAAGATACAAATTTAACTTTTATTTTCATTAGTAAATTACCTACATGAGACATTTATTTTGTATTCTTAAAATTTTAACATGTTGTCCAATTGTTATTTTTATTTATCTAGTAAAACTTTAACTTTGTGGTCCTATCCATAGTTTGAGCGTTTTTACCGTAATTTTATTCTAATCTCAAGTTCAAATCATCTTTCCCATCTATTTCTAATATTAAATATTTTTTAGTTTTTAAGTATTGCTATTACATTACCTAAATAGTATTTCATGTTTTCATGGGGCCTTCATTAACTTTCCTTTATATTTAATATTATTATCCATTTATATAAGTATTTATATTATTTTAAATTAATATTCAAAATTCTTAAATTGTTTAAATTTATTAATAATATCTTTTAGTATTATATAGTAAAATTTCTAATATTTTGATTTAGTTATTTATTATTAATTAAATAAGAAAAAAGTTATATGTGGCTTTTCCTAGTTATGCTATATGGTTGAATTAGTTGTTAGTTACTGTTAATTATTTAATATGTTACATGTGACTAATTTTAATGCTACCACTTGGCTTAAGGAGAGGATTTTTTCCTCTCCATTTAATAATATATAGTTAATACTCAAAATTATTAAATTGTTTAAATTTATTAATAATATTTTTAAGTACTATGTAGTGAAATTTCTAATATTTTGATTTGGTTACTTATTATTAATTAATTAAGAAAAAAGTTATATGTGGCTTTTCCTAGTTATGCCATATGGCTGAATTAGTTATTAGTTACAGTTAATTAGTTAATATGTTATATGTGGCTAATTTTAAGGCTGTCACTTGGCTTAAGGAGGGGGTTTTTTCCTCTCCTTTTAATAATATATAGATAGATAGTTAATACTCGAAATTATTAAATTTTTTAAATTTATTAATAATATTTTTATGTATTATATAGTTAATTTTCTAATACTTTGATTTAGTTATTTATTAATTAAGAAAAAATTTATATGTGGCTTTTCCTAGTTATACCATGTGGCTGAATTAGTTATTAGTTACAGTTAATTAGTTAATATATTAAATGTGGCTAATTTTAAAGCTGTCACTTGCCTTAAGGAGAGGGCTTTTTCCTCTTCTTTTAATAATATATATTTAGATATGTTATGTAATGGCACTACAATAGCCTATTTAGTCAAGCTTTTTCTTTTTTGCCAAAAATATTTTTCTGGCCAAACGTGCTCCCCTCCTCCCCCTCCGCTGTCACAAAGTTAAGGTGTTTGACCAAATATTTAGAAGAGAAAAATACTTTTAAATAGAAGTAGAAATAGTTCTTGAGAAGTAGAAAAGTATTCTCCACAAAAATACTTTTTTTGAAAAGTACATTTGAAAAAAATACAAATAAAATGAATACTGTATTCATTTTTACAACAAATACAACTAAGGTGAAATACTGAAAAATAAAATGCTTTTGTTGAGAGTTAAATTCAAGACCTCTGCTAACTAAGCGGTTCTAACCAATTGTTGTTGCTTTCGTTTCAGTTCCAAATAATTAATCTTTTATTTTATTGATTTGCTATACATATCTACCAATGGTAAATTTGCTGAAAGTATAGCTACGATTCGTAAATAGTATATGCTTGATGTGTATATCTATATTATATTAAAAGGAGAGTAGTTCAGCATGTGGTTAAGCCAAGTGGCAAGCTAAAATGAAGCCACTTGGCAATTTTAAGACAACATTAAAAATTTAAATTACAAATGAAAACATAATTAATGCAAGTAACATTTGAATGAGAATTATTTTCTTAATTATGATAGAAAACAAGTTTTTCGCTTGTTGACTAACCAGGATTGATATGAATATGCATCTAAAAGTATGTGAATAAAAATCAACTGATTTGTCTAAATTTGTAGTGTGCATATTTTAAGTTTCAAAAATGCTACGCCACAAGACTGCTCAAGTTGTTTTGTTGCATAGCTCAATTGTTTTTCAACATGGAATTATCACCAAATTATAATTTTAAGAATAATAAATAATATCTACTACTCTGATTTATGAAATACTCCTTTTATTTGAAAAATAAATAACATAATATAGTATAATTTAATTAGCATTTTGTGTATAATTCAATTATGGTAGGTCTCTTTTTTTGACAAAGAATCAATTAAAATATACGTTTTGTATTTTACACATACTTTTTTATTTGCAACAATAATTATTTATTTTGTACAAGTTATGTATCTGACCTTATTTGTGTACATTATAATTATTGTAGATATCTTTAGTTAAACTTTTGTGTATAATTCAATTATGGTATTGGTATATCTCTTTTTTTGTCAAAGAATCAATTGAATTTTCATTTTATAGCTTACACATTCCTTTTGAGTTTCAATTATAATTCTTTATTTGGAAAATAAATACTGCAATAAAGAGTAGTACAAACTTTAATGTATCTAACCTGATTTGTGTACAATATAATTACTATAGGTATCTTTTTTGACAAGGAATACCTAACTAATAATAGAAAAAAAATATACGTTGGGAAATTGTATAGCTGTTCTTGATTTATATTACCATATTTGGAGTAATATTATATGGCAAAGCGTATTTAAATTTCAAATGCACAGCAATATACTTGTATAAATAATGCTACAGAAAGGAATGGAAGACGAGTATTTTTTTTCTTCTCTTTGTTTTAGTTTGATTTGCATTGATAATTTATTTATTATATGGCATACTTTAGTTTAATCATGGTGGACTTTTTATTAGACAATTAAGTTCATGTGTTTCCTCTATGCATCTGTGACGACCCGGCCAGTCGTCTCATGAGTTACTGCTCCGTTTTCCCCATTTTTGTTTCTGTATGTTTTGTTTATCCGTGTTTTGAGGTATCGGGTTGGTCGGATTGAATTCGGATTGGTTTTGGTGAAGTTTGAGACACTTAGTCTCTTTTTAGAAGGCTTAAGTTGGAAAAGTCAACCGGATGTTAACTTATATGTTAGAGGGCTCGAATGTGAGTTTCGATGGTTCGGTTAGCTTCGGGAGGTGATTTGGGACTTAGGAGTGTGATCGAAATGAGTTTTGGAGGTTTGGAGAAGATTTAGGCTTGAATTGGCAAAGTTGATATTTTGGCGATTTTCGGTTGGTAGGCGAGATTTTGATATAGGGGTTGGAATGGAATTTCAAGAGTTGCAGTAGCATCGTTATGTGATTTGGGATATGTGTGCAAAATTTCAGGTCATTCGGACGTGGTTTGGTTGGATTTTTTATCAAAAGCGGAATTTGGAAGATTTTTAGAATGTTAGGCTTGAATCCAATGTGTTTTGGTTGATTTGATGTTGTTTGAAGTGTTTTGATGATTGGAACAAGTTTGAATAAGGTTTTTGGATATGTTGGTGCCTTTGGTTGAGGTCCCGGGGGCCTTGGGTGAGTTTCGGGTGGTCAATCGGACCATTTTGAAGTTTAGAAAGCTGCAGATTTTGGGTTCCAGCAGTTGCAGACATTTTGGTCTTCGCGTTCGCGAGAGGACCCTCGCGTTCGCGAAGAGTAAGCTGAGAGAGGTGGAAATTTAGCCTTCGCGTTCGTGAGGCAGGTGATGCGTTCGCGATGGGCTGCGAGATTGTGCATCGCGTTCGCGGGCGTGTAGTCGCGTTCGCGTAGAAGGAATTGAGAGGCTGAGCTTCAGTGGAATTAACTCATCGCATTCGCGATGTATGGGACGCGTTCGCGAAGGTTCGTCAGGGTAAGGCATCGCGTTCGCGGGGGATTGGTCGCGGTCGCGTAAGAGGAATTTTGGTCAAAGTTAAGTTGTGCTTCGCAAACGCGAGGGTTTGACCGCGTTCGCGAAGAAGGAAATTAGACCTTGGCAGAATGTTTTTAAACTCGTCTTGTCCGCGATTTTGAGGCTTATTTCCTCCATAGCTGTTCATTTTTAGAGACTTTTGAAGGGGGTTGAAGAGGGATTCAAGGGGAATCACGTTGAGGTAAGATTCTTGGATCCAAAACTCGATTATTATGAGAATTCCACATAGAAAATCATGGAACTTAAGCTAAAAATTGAAGAACTAGGGCTTGGAAATTTAGACTTTTGATTGGGGATTTGAAGGACCATTTGGGGTCGGATTTGAGAACTTTTGATATGTATGAACTCGCGGGGAGCTAAGGAATCCGTTGGTGTAAAAATTTTGGAATTTTGAGACGTGGCGTCGGGGGTCGGGTTTTGGTAATTTCGGGATTTGTGCCCTTTATTGATTGTTTTCGTTTGGGCTTTGTTACCTTGGTATATTTTGACATCCTCGTTCTGATTTTTGATAGATTCGACGCGCGTGGAGGCCGATTCGAGGGGCAAAGACGTCGCGAGCTAGAGATTTAGCCGGTTCGAGGTGAGTAATGATTGTAAATGATGTCCTGAGGGTTTGAAACCCCGGATTGCACATCGTAGTGCTATGTTGAAGTGAGGCACACGCTCGTTGACGAGCGTGGGGTCGTACACTATTGGGGATTGTGACTTGGTCCGTCCCGGTTGATGATTTTACCGCGTATTTGACTGAAAACTTACTTGCTATCATTATGATTTGGGCTGAATGCCATATTTGGGCTTCGTGCCAACTATCTGAACCCTTCAGGGCTTTTATTCGTTTCCTCACTGTTTTGACTTACTACTTGAACTTAGTCATGTTATTTTTCACTGTTTTACTACTCAGCCATTTTTACTCAGTTTTGGGACTTAAATGATATTTTAAATGATATTTTGGGCTGAGAAACACTGTTTTACTGTTGCCCGAGGGGCTTGTGAGGATTTTTGACTGAGTAAGGCCGAGGGCCTATGTTGTAAGGAAACACTGATATTGATTTGAGGCCGAGGGCCTAAGATATGTAAGCCACGAGGTGGCTTGATTGATATGAGGCCGAGGGCCTAGATTTGATGCCACGAGATGGCTTGTTATTGCGCTTGGACCGTAAGGGGCCCCTCCAGGAGTCTGCACACCCCCAGTGAGCGCGGGTACCCATTGTGTTGTGAGATTGAGCCCGAGGGGCTAGTATTGTTCTGAGATATTTCTCGAGGGGCGGATTTGTGGATACTATGCCTGGGGGCGAGCTTCTATTTATTTACTATACCTTAATTGTCTGTCAATTACCTGTTCATTGTTGGAAAAGGATTTTTACTTGACTTTTCACTGGTTTACTGTTTTTAACTGTTTTTACTGCTTCATTATAGAATGCCCTGTGCCTTACGTATTTTCTTACTTTTAGTCATTACTTACATTTGTTACTCACTGAGTTAGAGTACTCACTTTACTCTCTGCACCCTGTGTGCAGATTCAGGCGTAGCTGGTTCCGCTCCCGAGTGATGATCCTTCCAGCTTCAGGTAGACATTCGGAGTACACGAGGTAGCTGCCTGGCGTCCGCAGTTTCCGTGTTTCTCCTCCTTTATCATTTCTATCATGTTTCAGACAGATGTACTAGTTTATAGACTTAGCAGACTTGTATTATGACTTATAGATGCTCCTGACTTGTGACACCCCATTTAGGGCTGTGTTGGGTTATATTTCCGCGCTTTATTGATATTATTCGCTACTTAAAACAATTAAATCATGTTTTGGACTGTTTTACATTGCTTAACTGCTTAAAGGTAAATTAGCTTTAGCTGGCTGGCCTTGTCTTCACGAGAGGCATCATCACGACCGGGTTGGGATTTAGGGTCGTGACAAGTTGGTATCAGAGCCTAGGTTACATAGGTCTCACGAGTCATGAGCAGGTTTAGTAGAGTCTCACAAATCGGTATGGAGACGTATGTATTTATCTTCGAGAGGCTGCAGAACCCTTAGGAAAAACTTCACATTCTTGAACTTCTTGTCGTGCAAATTTGTTGATCCGAGTACTAAACTTCTGTTTTTCTATTCTCTCACAGATAGTGAGGACGCGCGCTACCAGATAGGGTGGATGACCACCAGTACCACCAGCCGGGGCCACTAGAGGTCGAGGACGCGGCCGTGGTCGTGGTAGAGGCAGAGCAGCGAGGGCAGCACCTGCAGATCCATCAGCTGCCCCAGTTCAGGACCAGGTCCCAGCTGTGGACCCTCCAGCAGCACCAGCTCAGGCACCAGCTATGCCTATTGTGATTCCGGGTCTTCAGGAGGCCTTGGCTCAGATATTATCAGTTTGCACTGGCCTAGCTCAGGCGGTTTCAGCCACTACAGCCGCAGCTACTTCTCAGGCCGGGAGAGGCAGTCAGACTCCCGCCGCCAGCACACCTGAGCAGGTCGTTCAGGGACTTCAGATGCCGGGGGCAAACCCAGCTCAGCCGGTTGCCGCTGCTTAGGACTATGTAGTTCCTGTCATGCCAGAGGATGAGCAGCGTAGGTTGGAGAGATTTGGTAGACTTCAGCCTCCGACCTTCAGCGGAGCAGAGGGCGAGGATGCCCAGGGCTTTTTGGACAAGTGTCAAAGGATGTTTCGCATAGCCGGTATTTTGGAGAACAGCGGGGTCGCTTTCACTACTTATTAGTTTTCAGGACCTGCTTTTACTTGGTGGGAGGATTTTGAGAGGCGTAGGCCTGTTGGTGCAGCACCCCTTTCCTGGCAGCAGTTCTCCGTCCTCTTTCTGGAGAAGTATATGTCGTAGTCTCGCAGAGAGGAGCTGCGCAGGTAGTTTGAGTGGTTGCGTCAGGGGGAGATGACCGTGTCACAATATGAGTTGAGGTTCTCTGAGTTGGCTTGTCATGCCATCTGGTTGGTCCCAACAGATAGAGAGAGGATCAGGAGATTTGTCGATAGTCTTACTTATCAGCTCCGTATTCTCATGACCACGGAGAGGGTAACTGGTGCTACATTCGAGGAGGTTGTGGATATTGCCCAGGAGATTGAGTCTGTTCGTCGCCAGGAGCGAGAGGAGAGGGAGGCCAAGAGGCCTCGAGGATCTGGTAGCTACAGTGGCGCTCCTTCGAGGGGCTAGTTTCAGCACGGCAGAGGCCAACAGTTCCGACATGGTCAGTCTGATCGCTCAGGTTATCGGGGGCATCATCGGGTCATGGTTCCCATAGTTCACACCAGGGCCATTCTTCATTTAGTGCCCTCCCAGCTAAGAGCTCATCCCGTGCTCCATCTATTCAGGGCTCTTCTACCCCGAGTGCATCTGCTGGTCACTCCGATGCGAGGGGTTCCCATCAGTCCCCTTCTCCAGCACCTGGGAGTTGTTACGAGTTATGCGAGATGGGCCACATGTGGAGGCAGTATCCCTGCTGTGTTGCTAGTTCATCACAGCAGAGGGGCCAGTCATCACTAGGGGTGGGGGTCAGTCAGCCAGGGGTCACCCCAGAGGGGGAGGTTGATCAGGGGGCGGTCAGGCCCGTTTTTATGCTCTTCCAGGCAGACCCGATGCTATTGCTTCAGATGCTGTTATTACAGGTATTGTTTCAGTCTGGCACAGAGATGCCTCTGTATTATTTGATCTCGGTTCCACCTATTCTTATGTGTCATCATACTTTACTCGTTATTTGGGTACGCCAAGTGAGTTTCTTGCTTTACCTGTTCATGTATCTACCCCGGTGGGCGATATTGTTGTTGTAAACCGTGTTTACCGGTCGTGTATGGTGACTATTGGGGGTCTGGAGACCCGAGTTGATCTTTTATTATTGAGTATGTTGGATTTTGATGTCATTCTGGGCATGGATTGGCTATCTCCGTGTCGCGCTATTCTGGACTGTCATGCTAAGACAGTCACATTGGCTATACCGGGTGTGCCACGAATCGAGTGGCGAGGCGTGACTGATTATGTTCCTAGTAGAGTAATCTCTTTCTTAAAGGCCCAGCGTATGGTTGGGAAGGGTTGTCTTTCGTATCTTGCCTTTGTGAGAGATGTTGGAGCTGAGACTCCCAGTATTGTTGCTGTCCCAGTTGTGAGGGATTTCCCTGATGTATTTCCTGCAGACCTGCCGGGCATGCCACCGGACAGGGACATTGATTTTGGTATTGACCTGGTGCCGGCACTCAGCCTATTTCTATTACGCCGTATCGTATGGCACCAGCGGAGTTGAAGGAGTTGTAGGAGCAGCTTCAGGAACTCCTTGATAAGGGGTTCATTCGGCCTAGTGTGTCACCTTGGGGTACGCAGGTTCTGTTTGTGAAGAAGAAGGATGGCACTATGAGAATGTGCATTGACTATAGGCAATTGAACATGGTAACAATTAAGAATAAGTATCCTTTGCCTCGCATTGATGATTTATTCGACCAGCTTCAAGGAGCGAGGGTATTTTCCAAGATTGATCTCCGTTCGGGTTATCACCAGTTGAAGATCAGGGATTCGGATATTCTTAAGACGGCCTTCAGGACCAGATATGGTCACTATGAGTTCCTGGTTATGTCTTTTGGGCTGACCAATGCCCCAGCAGCGTTCATGCATTTAATGAACAGCGTGTTCCGTCCTTATCTCGACTCATTTGTCATAGTTTTCTGTGACGACCCGGCCAGTCGTCTCATGAGTTACCGCTTCGTTTTCCCCATTTCTGCTTCTTTATGCTTCGTTATGCGTGTTTTTTGTGATCAAGTTGTTTATTTTGCGTTCGGATTGGATTTGGTGAGAAATGAGACACTTAGTCTCTTTTAAGAAGGTTTAAGTTGGAAAAGTCATTCGGATGTTGACTTATGTGTTGAGGGCTCGGATGCGAGTTCCGATGGTTCGGTTAGCTTCGGGAGATTATTTATGACTTAGGAGTGTGATCGGAATTGGTTTTGGAGGTCCGGTGTAGAATTAGGCTTGAATTGGCGAAGTTAGTATTTTGGCGATTTCCGGTTGATAGGTGAGATTTTGATCCGAGGGTCGGAATGGAATTCCGAGAGTTGCTGTAGCTTCGTTATGTCATTTGGGATGTGTGTGCAAAATTTCAGGTCATTCGCACGTGGTTTGGTTGAGTTTTTGATCGAAAGCATATTTCGGAAGTTTTTAGAAAACTTAGGCTTGAATTCGATGTGAATTGATCGATTTGGTGTTGTTTGAGGTGTTTTGATGGTTGGAACAAGTTTGAATGAGGTTTTAGGACGTGTTGGTGCTTTTGGTTGAGGTTCCGGGGGCCTCGGGTGAGTTTTGGATGGTCAACCGGACCATTTTGTGCCTTAAAAGATAGCAGAAATTGCAGGTTTCAGTTGCAGGTATTTTGTTCATTGCGATCGCATAGGTGCTATTGCGATCGCGTAGAAGCTTTTGAGGGCAGTCCATTTTTGTTCAATGCATTCGCATAGGATATGTTGCGATCGCATAGTTGTAAGGAAATTGTTGATTGCGATCGCATGGAATTTGTTGCGTTCGCATAGGGTTAATTTTGGGAGCTGAGTTTTTGTGCTTCGCGATCGCGAAGATTTTCCCGCGATCGCATAGAAGAAAATTAGACCTGGGCAGAATGTTTTAAAACATTTCATTCGCAATTTTAGGGCTCATTTACTCCATTGTTGATCTTTCTGAGAGCTTTTTGAAGGGAATTGAAGAGGTATTCAAGGAGAATCGATCGGAGGTAAGATTTTTGAACCTAAAACGTGATTCTATTGTGAAATTAACCTAGAAATTCATGGAACCTAAGCTAAAAATGGAAGAACTAGGGCTTGGGATTTTTAACTTTTGAATTGGGATTTGAGGGACCATTTGAGGTCGGATTTAGGAACTTTTGGTATGTATGAACTCGTGAGGGGATAAGGAACCCGTTGATGCAAAAATTTCTGAGTTTCGAGAAGTGGGCCCGGGGCTCGGGTTTTGGTAATTTCGGAATTTGTGCCCGTTATTGATTGTTTTCGCTTGGGCTTTGTTCCCTTAGCATATTGTGATGTATTCGTTCTGATCTTGGATAGATTCGACGCGCGTGGAGGCCGATTTGAGGGGCAAAGGCGTCGCGAGCTAGAGATTTCGCCGGTTCGAGGTGAATAATGATTGTAAATGATATTCTGAGGGTTTGAAACCCCGGATTGCACATCGTGGTGCTATATTGAGGTGACTTGCACGCCGGATAGCGAGCGTGGGGTAGAGCACCGTTGGGGATTGTGACTTGGTCCGTCCCGATTGATGAAATTATTGCGTATTTGACTAAAATTTACTTGTTATCATCATGATTTGGGTTGATTGCCATATTTGGGCTTCGTGTCAGTTATTTGAACCCTTCGACGATTTCTATCACTATTTCCTCACTGTTTTGAATTATTACTTGAACTCAGTCCTGTTGATATCTACTGTTTTACAAATTTAGCCAATTTTACTCAGTTTTGAGACTTAAATGATATATTAAATGATGTTTGGGCTGAGAACTGCTGCTTTACTAATGCCCGAGGGGCTTGTGATGATATTTGGACTGAGTGAGGCCGAGGGCCATATGTGAGGATATGCTGAGTGATATGAGGCCGAGGGCCTGAGATATTTATATATATATGCCACGAGGTGGCTTGAGTGATATGAGGCCGAGTGCCGAGAGGTGATGCCACGAGGTGGCTTGATATAGCGCTTGGGCCGTAAGGGGCCCCTCCGGAGTCTGCACACCCACAGTGAGCGCGGGTACCCATTATTCTGAGAGTGAGCCCGAGGGGCTGAGAGTGTTCTGAGAGTGAGCCCGAGGGGCTGAGAGTGTTCTGAGAGTGAGCCCGAGGGGCTGGTACTATTTTGAGAGTGAGCCCGAGGGGCTGGTATTGTTCTGAGATATGTGCCCGAGGGGCGAACCGTTATGTGTTCATCGTTCATATTTACTTGTCATTTTACCTGTTATACTGTGGTATTTGTGCCCGAAGGGCAGATTTTCGGTGCTTATCGACGCTAACTATTTTGCATTCATTGCGTAACTGTTGAAAAAGTCATTTTTCAAAAGAGTTTAAACTGAGCTAAGATATTTCTAAAGATTTCACAGCTTCACTGCTTTTCTCAAAGAGTTTTACACTGCTTCTATACAGCATATTGGTTTGCTTTACGTGATTTCTTACTGCTCAGTTGTTATTTACCTTTATTACTCACTGAGTTGGAGTACTCACTTTACTCCCTGCACCGTGTGTGCAGATGCAGGTATTTTTGCACCCGATAGTGGGTTTTGACTGAGCGGAGGCAGAGTTATCGGAGTTAGCAAGGTGACTGCCAGCATTCGCAGCACCGCTTTTCTCCCTTTGTTTATCAGTCCTGTTTCGTATATTTCAGACCTTGTAGTTGTATTTATACTCTAATAGATGCTCATGACTTTTGACACCCGGTTTGGGCTGTGTCGGGTTGTACTTCCGCTAATTATTATCATTAAATCATATTTAAACCGCTTATGAACTGTTTAATTATTTTAAAAGGATGAATCGGGTTTAGTTGGCTGGCCTTGTCCCCACGAGAGATGCCATCACGACCGGGTCTGGGTTTGGGTCGTGACATTTTCATTGATGATATTCTGGTATATTCGCGCAGTCAGGAGGAGCACGCGGAACATTTGAGGGTTGTGTTGCAGAGATTGAGGGAGGAGAAGCTTTATGCAAAGTTCTCCATGTCTGAGTTTTGGCTCAGTTCAGTGGCATTCTTGGGACACGTGGTGTCTAGTGAGGCTATTCAGGTTGATCCAAAGAAGATAGAGGCGGTTCAGAGTTGGCCCAGACCGTCCTCAGCCACAGAGATTCGCAGTTTTCTTGGTTTGGCAGGCTATTATCACTGGTTTGTTCAGGGATTCTCATCTATCGCATCGCCCTTGACCAAGTTGACTCAGAAGGGTGTTTCATTCGTATGGTCGGACGAGTGTGAGGAGAGCTTTCAGAAGCTCAAGACAGCCTTGACCACAGCTCCAGTGTTGGTTTTGCCATCAGCTTCAGGTTCATATACTGTGTATTGTGATACTTCGAGAGTAGGGATTGGTTGTGTGTTGATGCAGGAGGGTAGAGTTATTGGTTATGTTTCTCGTCAGTTGAATCCCCATGAGAAGAACTACCCCGTTCATGATTTGGAGTTGGCTGCCATAGTTCACGCGTTGAAGATTTGGAGGCATTACTTGTATGGCGTATCTTGTGAGGTATTCACTGATCATCGCAGTCTTTAGCATTTGTTCAAGCAAAAGGATCTTAATTTAAGGCAGCGGAGATGGTTGGAGTTTCTTAAGGATTATGACATCACTATATTGTACCATCCGGGGAAGGCCAATGTGGTGGCCGATGCTTTGAACCGAATGGCAGTGTGGGGAGTTTGGCATATATTCCAGTTGGGGAGAGACCTCTTGCGGTTGATGTTCAGGATTTGGCCAATCGGTTCGTGAGGTTGGATATTTCGGAGTCCAGTCGGGTATTGGCTTGTGTGATTTCTCGGTCTTCCCTATATGAGCGCATCAGAGAGAGCCAGTATGATGATCCACACTTGCTTGTCCTTAGGGATAGAGTTTAGCATGATGATGCCAGAGATGTGACTATTGGAGATGATGGGGTGTTGAGGATGCAGGGCCGGATTTGTGTGCCCAATGTAGATGGGCTTCGGGAGTTGATTCTGGAGGAGGCCCATAGCTCGCGGTATTCTATTCATCCTGGAGCCGCGAAGATGTATTAGGACCTGAGACAGCATTATTGGTGGAGGAGAATGAAGAAGGATATTGTGGGATTTGTAGCTCGGTGTCTCAATTGTCAGCAGGTGAAATATGAACATCAGAGACCGGGTGGCTTTCTTCAGCGGATGGTTATTCCGGAGTGGAAGTGGGAGCGGATCACTATAGACTTTGTAGTTGGGGCTTCCACGGACCTTGAAGAAGTTCGATGCTATTTGGGTGATTGTGGATCGGCTGACCAAGTCCGTGCATTTCATTCCTATCTGTACTACTTATTCTTCCGAGCGGTTAGCAGAGATATATATCCGGGAGATTGTTTGGTTGCATGGTGTCCCAGTTTCCATCATTTCAGATTGGGGCACTCAGTTTACTTCCTAGTTTTGGAAGTCTGTCTAGCGGAGTTGGGTACTCAGGTGGAGTTGAGCACAGCTTTTCACCCTTAGACGAACGGGCAGTCCGAGCGCACTATTCAGATATTGGAGGATATGCTACGCGCTTGCGTTATTGATTTCGGAGGGTCATGGGATCAGTTTCTACCGCTTGCAGAGTTTTCTTACAACAACAACTACCAGTCGAGTATTCAGATGGCTCCATATGAGGTTTTGTATGGGAGGCGGTGTAAATCTCCAGTTGGTTGGTTTGAGCCCGGTGAGGCTAGGCTATTGGGGACATATTTGGTTCAGGATGCTTTAGATAAAGTGAAGGTGATTCAGGAGAGACTTCGTACAGCGCAGTCGAGGCGTAAGAGTTATGCTGACAGGAAGGTTCGAGATGTGTCCTACATTTTCGCCCACGGAAGGTGTTATGAGATTTGGAAAGAAAGGGAAGTTGAGTCCGCGGTTCATTGGGCCTTTTGAGGTACTTCGGAGGATTGGGGAGGTGGCTTTGAGCTTGCCTTGCCACCCAGCTTGTCGAGTGTGCATCCGATGTTCCATGTTTCTATGCTCCAAAAGTATATTGCGGACCTGTCTCATGTCCTGGACTTCAGCACGGCTCAGTTGGAGGGTGATTTGACTTATGATGTAGAGCCAGTAGCTATTTTGGAGTGTCAGGTTCGGAAGTTGAGATCAAAAGATATAGCTTCGGTGAAGGTGCAGTGGAGAGGTCGGCCCGTGGAAGAGGCTACCTGGGAGACCGAGCGGGATATGCGGAGCAGATATCCGCACCTGTTGAGGCTTCAGATATGTTTTCTTGACTCGTTCGAGGACGAACGTTTGTTTAAGTTGGGGAGGATGTGACTACCGGCCAGTCGCCTCATGAGTTACCGCTTCATTTCCCCCATTTCTGTTTCTGTATGTTTTGTTTATCCGTGTTTTGAGGTATCGGGTTGGTCGGATTGAATTCGGATTGGTTTTGGTGAAGTTTGAGACACTTAGTCTCTTTTTAGAAGGCTTAAGTTGGACAAGTCAACCGGATGTTAACTTATGTGTTAGAGGGCTCGGATGTGAGTTCTGATGGTTCGGTTAGCTTCGGGAAGTGATTTGGGACTTAGGAGTGTGATCGAAATGGGTTTTGGAGGTTTGGAGAAGATTTAGGCTTGAATTGGCGAAGTTGATATTTGGCGATTTCCGGTTGGTAGGCGAGATTTTTGATATAGGGGTCGGAATGGAGTTCTGAGAGTTGAAGTAGCTTCGTTATGTGATTTGGGATGTGTGTGCAAAATTTCAGGTCATTCGGACGTGGTTTGGTTGGGTTTTTGATCAAAAGCAAGATTTTTAGAAACTTAAGCTTGAATCCGATGTGTTTTGGTTGATTTGATGTTGTTTGAAGTGTTTTGATGATTGGAACAAGTTTAAATAAGGTTTTTGGATATGTTGGTGCCTTTGGTTGAGGTCCCGGGGGCCTCGGGTGAGTTTCAGGTGGTAAATCGGACCATTTTGAAGTTTAGAAAGCTGCAGATTTTGGGTTCCAGCAGTTGCAGACATTTTGGTCTTCGCGTTCGCGAAGAGTAAGCTGAGAGAGATGGAAATTTAGCCTTCGCGTTCGCAAGGCAGGTGATGCGTTCACGAAGGGCTACGAGATTGTGCATCGCGTTCGCGGGCATGTAGTCGCATTCGCGTAGAAGGAATTGAGAGGCTGAGCTTCAGTGGAATTAACTCATCGCGTTCGCGATGTATGGGGCGCGTTCGCGAAGGTTTGCCAGGGTAAGGCATCGCGTTCGCGGGGGCTTGGTCGCGATCGCGTAAGAGGAATTTTGGTCAAAGTTAAGTTGTGCTTCGCGAACGCGAGGGTTTGACCGCGTTCGCGAAGAAGGAAATTAGACTTGGGCAGAATGTTTTTAAACTCGTCTTGTCCGCGATTTTGAGGCTTATTTCCTCCATAGTTGGTCATTTTTAGAGATTTTTGAAGGGGATTGAAGAGGGATTCAAGGGGAATCACGTTGAGGTAAGATTCTTGGACCCAAAACTTGATTATTATGAGAATTCCACATAGAAAATTATGGAACTTAAGCTAAAAATTGAAGAACTAGGGCTTGGAAATTTAGACTTTTGATTGGGGATTTGAAGGATCATTTGGGGTCGGATTTGAGAACTTTTGATATGTATGAACTCGTAGGGATAAGGAATCCGTTAGTGTAAAAATTTCGGAATTTCGAGACGTGGGCCCGGGGGTCGGGTTTTGGTAATTTCAGGATTTGTGCCCTTTATTGATTGTTTTCGTTTGGGCTTTCCTACCTTGGCATATTTTGACGTCCTTGTTCTGATTTTGGATAGATTCGACGCGCGTGGAGGCCGATTCGAGGGACAAAGGCGTCGCGAGCTAGAGATTTAGTCAGTTCGAGGTGAGTAATGATTGTAAATGATGTCTTGAGGGTTTGAAACCCCGGATTGCACATCGTAGTGCTATGTTGAGGTGAGACACACGCTCGTTGATGAGCGTTGGGTCGTACACTATTGGGGATTGTGACTCGGTCCGTCCCAGTTGATGATTTTACCGCGTATTTGACTGAAAACTTACTTGCTATCATTATGATTTAGGCTGAATGCCATATTTGGGCTTCGTGCCAACTATCTGAACCCTTCGGGTCTTTTATTCGTTTCCTCACTGTTTTGATTTACTACTTGAACTCAGTCATGTTATTTTCCACAGTTTTACTACTCAGCCATTTTTACTCAGTTTTGGGACTTAAATGATATTTTAAATGATGTTTTGGGCTGAGAAACACTGTTTTACTGTTGCCCGAGGGGCTTGTGAGGATTTTTGACTGAGTAAGGCCGAGGGCCTATGTTGTAAGGAAACACTGATATTGATTTGAGGCCGAGGGCCTAAGATATGTAAGCCACGAGGTGGCTTGATTGATATGAGGCCGAGGGCCTAGATTTGATGCCACGAGATGGCTTGTTATTGCGCTTGGGTCGTAAGGGGCCCCTCCAGGAGTCTGCACACCCCCAGTGAGCGCGGGTACCCGTTGTGTTGTGAGATTGAGCCCGAGGGGCTGGCATTGTTTTGAGATGTTGCCCGAGGGGCGAATTTGTGGATACTATGCCCGAGGGGCGAGCTTCTATTTATTTACTATACCTTAATTGTTTGTCAATTACCTGTTCATTGTTGGAAAAAGGATATTTACTTGACTTTTCACTGGTTTACTGTTTTTAACTGGTTTTACTGCTTCATTATAGAATGCCTTGTGCCTTATGTATTTTCTTACTTTCAGTCATTATTTACATTTGTTACTCACTGAGTTGGAGTACTCACGTTACTCCCTGCACCCTGTGTGCAGATTCAGGCGTAGCTGGTTCCGCTCCCGAGTGTTGATCCTTCCAGCTTCAGGCGGACACTCGGAGTACACGAGGTAGCTGCCTGGCGTCCGCATTTTCCGTGTTTCTCCTCCTTTATCATTTCTATCATGTTTCAGACAGATGTACTAGTTTACAGACTTAGCAGACTTGTGTTATGACTTATAGATGCTTGTGACTTGTGACACCCCGGTTAGGGCTGTGTTGGGCTATATTTCCGCGCTTTATTGATATTATTCGCTACTTAATACAATTAAATCATGTTTTCGACTGTTTTACGTTGCTTAACTACTTAAAGGTAAACTGGGTTTAGTTGGCTGTCCTTGTCTTCACGAGAGGCGCCATCACGACCGGGTTGGGATTTAGGGTCGTGACAGCATCCTGATTTGATGAGCTGAACTAAAGAGGAAGAAAGAAGCATTATGATTCTATAAAAAGAAATTTTGTTGGCCTTATAAATTTTCATTCGTGCTTCATTAATATTGTTGAATGTAGAGAGCTGGATCTCTTTTTATTAAGAAAGATCTGTAAATGTGTAGATATTGTAGTTGTATATTGTGTATCTATAATGTTAGAGATGTGGTATTTTAGACGAAATTATAGGAATATGATATTCTGAGAATATTCTTAGGAGAGATTTTAAGGAGCATGAGCTTAAACTCGTGTATATATACTCTTCTTTCTGTAAATGAGAAAGCACGTCAGATCCATCTAAAAGTTATGCAAACTCTCCAGTACTACCTTTCCCGTTGAAGCAGTGGTGTTGTGTATTCTCTTTTTCTTTCTTATTTATGATACTTTGAAAAAAAATTTATAACCTTTACATGTTATTACTCTAAATGTTCATTCATTTTTTTTCTTTGTTGTACTTAGATCTTTATTAATATTCTTTTTGTTTTCAAATATTTTGCTATTTAAATGTAGCCATATATCTTTGACTAAGAAAGCTAAGGAAGGAGGTGCTAATCTCCGAGTCATTTTTCATTAGTGTATGCATCAAAAGAATATGACTTGAAATGATATGTAAACCTTAAAAAGATGCCGAATTGAGTTGTACTTCGTCTTTACTGTGGATTAATTCTCATTGCTTATCTTAAAAAACTCCTTCCACTTTTATGTTTTTACAAATAATAAAAGAAGTTATTTATTTGGTATGCTTGGAGTATAATTGTAAGAAAAATATATATTCATGATATATAAAATAGAGTACTGGACAACGATATTAAGACACACGGCCCTTTTAGGATAAAATCTAATAAGATTTAGGATAAAGTCCAATAATATTTAGAATAATATATATA
>NW_017672600.1:164007-181436 GCF_001879085.1 Nicotiana attenuata
ATATATATATATATATATAAAAGTAAGAATATAATATCGATATTTATAATCCACATCTCTAATTGAAAGCTATAAGATTCATGAAATAAGTAAGACTTATAAATCGAGTTACTGATTTAAGACTTTATCAGAAAACATGTTGGACAGAAAGTGATCATCCCAATAATAATTTTGACTCTATATCCAACAGACAAAAATACCTTCTAATCTAATCGAAGATAATTTTCACATTATTCTTTTTATAATTATTAAAAGCTATAGTGAATCATTATTCTCATATGGGACTGTCTCTAAATAAATATATTTACAAAAGAACCACTTTATGGTCTTATTACGAGTTACAAGTAGGAAGAAATAAAAATAATGATGAATAAATAACAAATTTTGATGACCCTTTTGGGTCATCACTTGTTTTGAAAATAAATTTTGTGTTCTGAGGCCTTAAAACTTTCTTTTTGTCTCACCTCGATTTGTGTGCACAGTCCGGGCGTGTATCTGGAAAGCCATTATATGAAAATCGGTGAAAAATGATGAGTTTTGCTTTTAAAATGAATTTAGGTTGCTTTTAAAAAATAACTGTTGCAGGTTCAGAGAAGTTGCAGGTCTCTGAACCAGGCTTCGCGGTCCGCAGTGATTTCTCGCGACCGCGGTGGGGTCTTCGCGTCCGCCGTGGGACTTATGCGGTCCGCGGTGAGCAAGGCAAATTCTTTGCGGCCGCGCTCGATATTTCGCGGTCCACGGTGGAGCTCCGCGGCCGCAATCCTTTTTATGCGGTCCGCAGTGTGGGTCTGAGAGGAGTATATAAACGGGACTTTTCAGTTATTTTTCCATTTTCAGAAACCTAAACCATAAGGGGCGATTTTTCAAACACTCTTTCTTTCCCAAAACACAAGTAAGTGATTTTAAACTCATTTCTTTCACTTCTTAACTTCTTTTTACAAGATTTCATCCTAGAATCTAGGGTTTTCATGGTGGAATTGGGAATTTTGGGTAAAACCTAAGAATATTGAAATTTGGGGATTTAGACCTCAAAATTGAGGTTGGATTCCAAAACCAATTATATATCCGGGCTCGGGGGTGAATGGGTAATCGGGTTTTGGTCCGAATTTCGGATTTGGACCAAGTGGGCCCGGGGGTCGATTTTTGACTTTTTGGGGAAAACATTTGAAAACCCATTTTCATGCATTAGAATTGATTCATTTAGGATTTATTAATAGTATTAATTAAATTGTGGCTAGATACAAGCGAGTTGGCGGTGGAAACAAAAGGTAAAGCGGTAGTTGAGGCTTGAATTGTGTTCGTGGCATCGAGGTAAGTGTTTGGTCTAACCTTAGCTTGAGGGATTAGGAGTTGTGTCTTATTTGCTATGTGTTAATTGTTGAGTACGACGTATAGGCATGGTGACGAGTGTCTATACATTGGTGTCAAGCATGCCCGTGAGTCTTATGCTATGTTTAATATGACTTCGTTTTGTATTGTTCATGCCTTATGTGATATTTCTATTGTTGTACAAGGCTTGTGGAAGTAATTTTGGTAATAGAACAATGAAGAGCATTGGCTCAAGTTGTGAAATGATTTGTGGAATTATTGTTGGCAATTGGACATTATAGAGCATTGTCTCAAGTTGTGAATTGAGTTGTGAAGTAAATGTGAAAAAGAGAAGAGGATTATGATATTGTCTCCCTTGCTGGAATGTTGTTGCTTTTGATATTGTTTCCCTTGCCGGGATATGATTGTTGTACTATTGTTCCCTTGCCGGGATTTTATTGTGATTCTATTGATTCCCTTGCCCTTATTGCTTTGTGATTGTTGTTTGAGTGAGGAAGAGTGTTAAAGCACGAAGGGTGATGCCGTGCATGATATTTGTGAGAGAGTGTCAAAGCACATAGGGTGATGCCGTGCCGCACGATGTACAATTTCGTGCCTTTATATGAGTGATAATGCACGAAGGATCATTCCGTGCCATGATTATGTGAGGTAAAAGCACGAAGGGTGATGCCGTGCCGATTATATTTATTTTTGGTAAGGACGAGAGTAAAATCACGAAGGGTGATGTCGTGCGGATTTTATTGATTTTTGGTGAGGACGAGAGTAAAAACACGAAGGATGATGCCGTGCACTTGTCTTTGATTTTCCTGATTTCTATTGATAATTGAGTTATGGTGTTCTTTACATTTATTTACTGACTTTCTGTTGTTACTTGATTTTATTGATTCCCTTGCCCAAATTGCTTTGTGATTGTTGCTTGGGTGAGGAAGAGTGTAAAGCACAAAGGGTGATGCCATGCATGACATTGTGAGAGAGTGTTAAAGCACGAAGGGTGATGTTGTGCATGTTATTTGTGAGAGAGTGTTACAGCACGAAGGGTGATGTCGTGCACTTGTCTTTGATTTCTTGATTTTTATTGATAACTGAGTTATGGTTTCTCCACATTTAACTGTTGGTTTTCCGTTGATACTTGTTGTTCCCCGCAGCATGATTTCCCCTTCTTATCTTTAATTGTGAAATTCTATCTTTACTTTCCGCTGTATATGATTTAACTGCACAGGTTTATTTGATAGTCTGGTCCTAGCCTCGTCACTACTTCACCGAGGTTAGGCTAGGCACTTACCAGCACGTGGGGTCAGTTGTGCTGATACTACACTCTGCACTCTTTTGTGCAGATCCTGGTACTGGAGCATACAGACCTTAGCTTTGGGTTGCTGCCTTCAGTCCATTTGGAGACCCGAGGTAGTCCTGCAGGTGTCTGTAGGCCTTGGCATCTCCTTCTATCCGTTCACTCTGTTTCTTTTATGTATTTCAGAGACAACGTTGTATTTATCTTTCGGACCCTTATTTGTAGTATTCCTAGATAGTCTGTGAAATTGTGACACCAGATGGTTGGCTTTCCTAGCTTTCACTAGTAGGCGCCATCACGACTCCCAAGGGTGGGAAACCTGGGTCGTGACAAGTTGGTATCAGAGCTCTAGGTTGCTTAGGTCTCACAATTCACGGACAAGCTTAGTAGAGTCTGAGGGATCCGTACGAAGACGTCTGTATTTATCCCCCAGAAGCTACAGAGTTAGGAAAAACTTCACATCTATTCTTTCCTATCGTGCGATTTTGTTGTCTCAATGCTAAATTGAACCCTCTACTTTTGTTCTTTCGTGTATGGCGAGGTCACGTACTGCTTCTTCGCCGAACAGCAGTACAGACCGGTGATGGATCAACTACATCTTCGGAGGCTTTGTGGAGGTTGGATAGGTTTTACCAAGCTCTTTACTACTACTTATGGCAGTACATCTTCTGAGGATCCCCGGGATTATTTGGACAGCTGTCATGAGGTTCTTCGGAACATGGGGATAGTGGAGACCAATGGGGTCGACTTTGCTGCTTTTCGTTAGTCTGGATCCGCCAAGACTTGGTTGAGAGATTATTGTTTGGCTAGACCAGCTGGGTCACCAGCTTTGACTTGGGATCAGTTCTCTCAGCCATTTCTGGAGAAGTTTCTTCCTATCACTCAAAGGGAGAACTATCGGAGGCAGTTTGAGCGTCTCCAGCAGGGTTCTATGACTGTTACTCAGTACGAGACCAGATTTATTGACTTGGCCCGTCATGCTCTTCTTATACTTCCCACTGAGAGAGAGAGAGAGTGAGGAGGTTCATTGAGGGACTCGTTCAGCCTATTCGATTGCAGATGGCTAAGGAGACGGGGAGCGAGATTTCCTTTCAGGATGCGGCCAATGTGGCCAGGAGGGTTGAGATGGTTCTATCACAGGGGGGGTGGTCAGGGGCCTGACAAGAGGCCTCGTCATTCAGGCAGATTCAGTGGTGCCTCGTCTGGAGGTAGGGATTCATTTGGTAGAGGACATCCTCCTAGGCCTTTTCAGCCAGCACTTCAAGTTTCTCACGGTGCTTCAGGTGGCCGTGGTTCTCATATGCAGTACTCTTATCAGCAGTCCTACAGTGCACCACCAGCTCCTATCTGTGCACCGCCGCTCCAGAGTTTTCGGGGTGGTCATTCAGGTCGTCAGGGTCAGCAGTATCAGTATCCGAGGGCTTGTTATACTTGTGGCGTTACGGTCATATTACTAGATTTTGCCCTCAAGCATCGAGCAGCTCTCAGCATCAGGGTTCCTGTGCCATGGTTCAGGCACCGAGTGTTCCACAACCCGCTCAGCCAGCTAGGGGTGGAGGTAGAGGTGCTAGAGGTGGAGGTAGAGGTATTAGAGGTGGAGGTCAGGCCGCTAGAGGTGGAGGCCAGCCAGTACCAGGCCATCCCAGAGATGTAGTTCAGAGTGGTGGGGCCCAGCCCCGATGTTATGCTCTTCCAACCAGGCCTGAGGCTGAGGCTCCCGATGGAGTTATCACATGTACTGTTCTGGTTTGTAGTAGAGATGCACCAGTTCTATTTGATCCCGGATCTACATACTTCTATATGTCATCTTATTTTGCACCGTATCTGATCATGCCTAGTGATTCCTGTTGACACCCAATTTTTTCCTATATATTTTCAGTATGCAAAACAACTTCAAAATGGTATATGTATGCATATAAGTATATCCAAGTGTTTCATTACTTTTCCTTAATTTTTAAATCTATTTATTCCCCAATTTTATCCATAAAAATCCAATAATTGTTTCCAAAAATTATCGTTTTGGTGATTCACTTATTGAACTTTTATATCTGTGCTAAAATATGGCTAAGGGAATTTTTTGCATATTTTTTTACAAATTTATTTAGTATTTTTAAAAGCTAAATTGCATAATTGCAATATTGGCCTCTTTTAGGATTTAATTACGTTTACATTTACAAAAATTAAGCCCAATATTTTTAAATAGTTAATTATACGCTATAAATCATTTTAGTACCTTTAATATATTTTCAGAAATTAATTTATTATTTTTTACAAATTAAATAGGGAGAATTGGTTATTTAAATAATAGCCCAATTACATTTCAATTATAGCCTAAATTTGACCCCAATTTGAATCCCAATTACCCTGGCCCAATTCCCATTCAAACCCGACCCCTAACCCATTTAAACGACCCAAACCTGGACCCCTACCTACTCTCTTTAATCCAGGCCGTTGATCAAAATGATCAACGGCCACCATTCACCCTTCCATAATTAAACGCAAAAGACCCCTAAACCTAATTCATTTTCCACCACCCGCCGCCCTTGAATCCCCTCTTCACTCAATCCTCTCTGAAACCTCACCTGAACCCTAGCCGTCGTCACCCTAATCCACCCCAACCCATGGCCTTCTGGGGTCATCTGAGACCTATACCAGCCTTCCAAGGCTTCTATGTGTTTGGTTCTGTGGTCTCATGACCAGACTTTGAATGGATTTGGTCCAGTCCTTGCTCGATGACCTTTCTCCGGCCATCCCTGACCTTTCTCCGGCCAGCCATGGCCATTCGAGTCAGACCTTTGACTCTCCTGGTTAGATCAGTAACTTTCAAGACCTTTCTCATTGCTCTTGGGTTTTTCTGAAACCCTAATCTCTAAGGTTTTTTCGATTTCTTTCAGATCTACCTTAGATCTATGCTTGCCATGAACTTTTAAGCATCTTCTCGAAGCTTCTTTAACATTGCTTTCAAAACGACTCTTCATCTTTTCCGATTAGGGTTTTTCTTTAAATTATTTCGAAACCTCTTCTCTGATTTTAACGTGTTTCTGATTTTGCTATGTTTTGCTCATGTCGTTCTTCTGTATGAGTCGGTATGTTGAAAACCCTAATTTCTCTTGGGTCTCATTCGAGTTCTGAAGCTGTTTGTTAGATAAGTGCTTGTTTGGTTAAGTTCTTGTTCGATTTACTTGTTTATCATCTTTTAAACTCGACTATTGTTGAAAAGAACCTATGTCTTTGGGTTTGAAACTGTTCGTTTGAATACCTGACTCGATTTGAAGTTCCTTGTTTCAGAATCTCTTTTCTTTATGTGATTCCTCTGATTCTGGGTTTTTGCTATCTTTAAAACTCGACTATGCTTGAAACCCTAACTTTTCAAAAGGTTTTCTCATCTGTTACTGTGAAACCCTTTGCATGCTTCTGATACTCTATTTTTCTTCACTATTGATTCAATGTGACTTGACCTACTTGATTATTATGCTTCGAATGTTTGCTATCTACCGAACCTTGTGCTACTATTGTATGTTGTTTCTTTTGCCAATAGGTTTGGCCTCGCATGTCTAGTGTTTGTTCACTCTATTTATATGCCGAGGTTCCTTCTTTGATTGATCTTCAATCTTGGGAATGATTTCGAAACTTTTCTTTTATGAATCATGATTTTACTCGCCTGTTTAGAATTGATTGATTCCTTTCCTTTTATTGTAATATTTACCTTGCTGAATCTATTTCCAAAATAAGGATATTTCTGTACTTAGACTCGATTGCTTACTTAATGTTTTTACTACTTCTTTTATGGCAATAATCAGGCTGTCTTTAAATTGATTTCCTTCCTTATTTTTGAATCCGTTAAACAGTGATTCCTAAATTAAAGGGAATCACTTGTATAATTGATTCTGACTAATTATTTCCATATTTGCACTAAAATTTTACTTATTTCCTCTCCTTCACTCGTTTTCAAAAGGATATAAATACCCTACACCGCTCTTCTTTCAAACACACGAACACAAGGAATAAAAACACTTGAGTTCAGAACACACACTCCACTAAAACTCTCTCTCTTTTCTCTTTTGCTACTTGTGTTGCTGCCTTACCTAGCCGGCTGAAAGCCAAGGCTAGGCTGTGGGAAGCTTGCTTAATTTTCTCTCTGCATTTGCATCTTTACTGGTATGTTCTAACTAATTTTCAGCATCAACAATAATATATTTCTTTACTATTTCCTTCACCATTGTTCGTTTCCTGCTTGTGTTTAATCAAGTTCCATTATTAAGCATGCTGTAATCTGCCCTTCCCTCTTCTGAATTAATGCTTCCTTATGTATGAACTATGTCAGTCACTTATGAATCCTAAACCCCCTTATCCCCTATGTGTTTGATATCCTATGGTTGGTTTGGGGCATGTCAGCATTAGACATTGCTGTGCACGACCCAAACCTGACCCCCCTGGGGTCATAACCTCTATATCCCCTCTATGTGTTGTGTTCTCTGGCTGGCTTATGGGCATGCCAGCACCATCTATTGATGTGCATGCCCAAACCTGATCCCTGCCTAAGGACATATGCTCCTTGCAATGTATTCCCAAACCCCTGACCCCTTTGTTTGAAAATACTGATTCTATNCTGAAAGGCCCCAACTCCCTCCCCTTTAGGATTAGTGGTCTCAATGCCTGCAGGACTGATAGGATCGGGACGGGTAATAGCATGCAATAAGCAACGATACTATTCCGCGCTTCAATACCTTAACGGGGTGGGAAGGGTAGACATGGATATGATGGTCACACGATAACACCACGCGTATAATTGGTTACCGGGTGTTGTGTGGATGATCCATGTTATTTGTAAACCTAGGACCCCTTCTCCTTATGTACTTTCATTATTGTTTTCTTTAAACTATCAGTTTCCAGCTCTTTAAACCTTGTATTTTGGTTCACGTCATCTAAAACCTCTTTGAATTTCCAGCATTGTTTCCTTTTAAAACTTCCGCCCATTTCACTTCTTTCGTCTGATTGTTCGCATTCGCTATTTAATCCTTATTTTCTGCACTTATACATTCTTTGAAACAACTATGAAACCAGCTATTTTCTGACTCCAGCATGCTTATTTAACCTTTATACATTCCTACTTGTAATCATTATGTGGAAGTTGTCTTGTATGCTTATTTGTTTTAAAGTCACAATTATAACATGGCCGGGAACCACACTAGTGGGTCTTGGGGGGTGCCTAACACCTTCCCCCTGAGATAATTTCAAGCCCTTACCCATTCTCTGGTTCTTCTTCCTTTTAAATTTTTTGGTGTCCTAATGCACTTAATCATTAGGTGGCGACTCTTCTAAATCTCACACCCAAATTCCCAAAAGGAATAGAGTTGTCCCGCCAATATGTACGTAAACCCGATTTTGCCTTTTAAAAGAGGAAAAAGGGGGCGTCGACAAACGGCTATAAGCAGATATCATGTTCATAATGTTAAAATCAGTATTTTCATAGAAAACATGCCTATAGGAATCCCCAAGTAAAATCCTGCCTGTTTCCATTTCACGTTCAACTAGATATCATGTCTATAGGAATTAAAATCAGCAATAATGGATATCATCGTCTGTAGAATCTGGAACTAGTCTAGTCTAAAATCAGCCTATCTACTAATGTTCTAAATTAGTCTTTTAAACAACCCACTCTCTTCTTATTAACAGGGTTTAGCCATCATGTTTATAGGATCTCACCCAAACACCTAGGCAAACCTTAGGTAATAATAACAAATAAAACTGAGCCCGCTGCTGTTAACTAGTAATTGCTACAACCAGCAGGCAGGCCTGATTCGGACTTCTTATCTGAGTTACGTGATAAATTGGTCTGCTTCAACAACTTAAACTCCCCTTGCCTTAGTATTTTCAGATCCAGACCTTGATTGTTGTTTGAGTCATGCTATTTGGTTGCTTTTCTTGAGGAGGTATACATGAGCCTTCAGTGTTTACGTGCTTCCCCTTTTAATGTGTAGTACTATGTGTTTTGTATGTCGCCTTAGCTTTTTCACCTTTGAAACCTCAAATTCAGCCTAATATCCCTCCCCTTTAGGACTAGTAGTCCTAAGTGCCTTCGGGACTGATAGGAAAGGGACGGGTAATATCATGCAATAGTTGTCGAGGCCAATCTGCGCTTTAGTACCTTAACGAGGTGGGAAGGGTAGATATGGATATGATGACCGGTGTGCTAATACCACGTGTAGCCCCTCTTTTGAGGAGTGATTACCTGGTATTGCATTGATGTGATCCATATTATAAATAAACCTAGACCCCCTCCCCTCTCTTTCTTTTCCTTTAAAGAATTATGACTTCTTTTCAAAATCAGCCTTTTAATGATTGCTCTATTTTACTTCCAAACATTTTTGTATTAAAATCCCCTCTTATTTGAGCCTTATCTGTTTACATGTTAATTGGACCAAATTCACAAAGAACTATCTGGCCGGGAACCACACTAGTGGATCCTGAGGGGTGCCTAACACCTTCCCCTTAGGATAATTTCAAGCCCTTACCCTATCTTTGGTTATCAAACAAACTCAGAAGTGAACCTTGTAGGTGTCCTAATGCACCTTAAATCATTAGGTGGTGACTCTTCAAATGCAAAACCCAGTTCCCAAAAGGAACGAGTTGTCCTATACCCAAAATGTCGTAAACCCGATCTCCCGATGCACAGAGGGAAAAAGGGGGCGCGACAGCATGGCGACTCCGCTGGGGATTTAGACTTTTACCATTTCAGATTATTCTTGTGAATTTGTACCTCTCTCTATGTGCAATTACCTATTTAATTTCCTTCGGAAAGGCATATTTGCGGTAAAACTAGTCGATCAGCGGTGCAGTCGACAGTTCCGAGCCTTTCCCCTTGAGTTGTTCGCTCAAGGGTACCAGTCTAAAACCCCATAGAAACCTTACTCTATTTAAATTATGCATGCATCATGGTCAAACCTAGTCGGGTCAGTTATGTTGTCCACGTAATGATCCTTTAAGATAGCCCTGTCCAAAGTCCACTGGGTTTCCCTAAACCCAAACGGACATTATCACGTTCTGTGCATTTATTTGGTATATTAAATGCTTAATGTTAATTGTTGATGTTAAATAGTCGAGTCTAGTGGGGGTAGGGTCTAACCCTTCTGTTTTGCAGATAATGAGGCACGAAATCCCCAGATTCGGCATGGTCACCAACATCCACCCAAGACTGCTAAGTTGGTGGAAAGATCTTCACTCTAGTGATCAAACTCTCATCCGAAAATATCTAGGAAATCTACCTTCCCTCCTGGAGATCCAACCCAATAACAAGATCATAGAAGCTGCCACACTGTTTTGGTATTGAGAAAGGGCTGTGTTCCGCTTTGGGGACATTGAAATGACACCCTTGTTAGAGGAGATAGGAGGATTGGCCGGTCTAGTGTGGGAAACTCTGGGTTTGCTAATGCCTGAGAACCGCAAAGGTAGGGGCTTCCTTAAAATGATGGGTTTGAAGAAGAATCCAGAATTAACATGCTTGAAGGATTCATACATTCCTTTTGATTACTTGTACGAAAGGTACGGTCACAGCAAATCTTACCGTACCTACTCTGGCGAATTTGCCACCACATCTTTTGGACACATCCATCGCAGAGTTTTCGTCTTCATGTTTTGTTTCCTGGGGCTGATCGTGTTTCTAATAAAGAAAGCAAGGATCCACACCAGGCTGGCTATGGTAACTAAAACCCTAATGGAAAGGATTGACGGGCGGGCGTTCAGCATCGTACCCATGATTATTGCGGACATATACCGAGCCTTGGAGAAGTGTCGGCGAGGAGCAAAACACTTTGAAGGTTGCAATCCATTACTCCAACTCTGGCTCATGGAACATCTCCAAAGAGGCGAATATCGACATGAAATCCGGCATAGGGACTGGGATGATCACATCACTTTCCATCACCCAAAGCGAATGAATTACATCCCCGACATGTTTGCTCAGCCAGAGGATGCTAAAGGATGGGTCGAGCTATTTGATAATTTGACCGAGGAGAAGATTCAGTGGATGTTCGAATGGTTTCCAACGGAGGAATTCATTGCCCGATCAAGAGATGCACCTTTCCTGATACTGATTGGTCTCAGGGGGACACACCCTTACGTCCCGCTTCGGGTTATGAGGCAAGCTAGTAGGAAGCAAGTTATACCCAGGGTCGACAAGATGAGTCATTTCCGAGCTGACTTCCAAGAGGATGATAGTCCTTACAAGTTCCAACCACAGCATATGTGGCACTGCAAGATCATAGTGGGGAGAGATATCATCGAGCCAGACAGGTATCATACTGGTTGCGCTCCTTTCTACTCAGGTTGGTTGGAAGACAACCATGATGGTCTGGGCCAGCCAGGGTTTGCTCGAGGTCACAGGATTATAGATGAAAGGGCCGAGGCACATGTCAAATACAACCAAATGCGCAAAAGAATTCGGGAGTATGAAAGCGAACACCGCGAGATACAAGAATCTAACCAGAAGCTAATTGAGGAATGGAAGGACATGGCTGTCAGTGCCAACAAGCGACTAGGATACTTGGAGCGAGGAATAGTGGAGTTAGAAAGAAAGTTTCTCAAAAGGGTCGAAGACTGCCAAAATGCCGAAGCAACCGAAGGCGGATATCTGGCCAGGGCCTACCTGTTGCTGGGACTTCGGGAGTTGGGGAAGCTGTTCGACGGAGCAAAGGATGCCGAATCTGGGGAGGGTCCTTCTGGGACCAAATAGATAGGAGTTTATCTTTTTCGCTTTATAAAATGTAATAAGGCCAATGGCCATTAGTGATTTTATTTCTTGCTTATTTATTGTCATTTTGGGACTCGTCTATTTTTCCATCAATAAAATGAAGCATTTAGCATTCTAAGTTCTCCAAATCAATTTGTCGCTAGGCCTGCCTCGGGCACAACGAGGCTCCCAAATTAGGACACGCTCTATACTCCTGCACTATGTGTTTAAATATTGCAATATTTTTTTATGATCCTCACTAACTTAGTTACCTTTTTGTTTTTTACTTTTTGTTTTTATTCCCCTCCCAAAGGTTATTTCGTGCACTCTGGCAACATCATCCTATTCCACGAGATCCAGGGGCCCTCCACCCACTCCTCCTCATAGTCCTATCAAAAACAAGAACAAAGGCAAGATGGAAGATTTGAACAACGTCAGAAAGGAGAATTCAACTGAACGGGTAGAGGTCACTAATGGTCATGGTACGCAGGTTCCTAAGGAAAATGTATCCCAACTTGAACAAAAATTGCTGAAATTCTAGGAAGAGCTCGACCAGGTTCGGAATCTGGCAAGCTTGTCATTTTCTCTCAGCACCCCAGATATAACCTTTCCTAATACTCAAAACCCTACACCACCTCAAAACATCCCGAAGCAACAGAATCATCCCGCTCCTCATACTGTTCCACCAAAGACCCAATGCAACACCTGCCATACCTCAAATAACACCCCGTTACTCCTCTCAGAACTCCAAAACTCCACAAATGACCACTTCCACACCCACCATAACACCCCCATCCACGTGGAGACCGTTCCACTCTCCACCCAACCCATCTCAGGCACACCCGAGTCTGATAATAAAGATTTGCTCATCAGGAACCTGGCTGAGGAACTTAAGAAATTGACTAGCCGGATTCAGGGCGTTGAAGGAAACAAGGGAATCGAGGGGCTAAATTATGAAGATCTCTGCATATAGCCCGATGTCGAACTGCCCGAGGGGTACAACCTCCGAAGTTCGAGATGTTTGACAGTACAGGCGATCCAAGGGTCCATTTGAGGACGTATTGTGACAAGCTGGTTGAGGTAGGGAAAGACGAGAGAATCCGCATGAAGCTGTTCATGAGGAGCCTAAAAGGAGATGCGCTGTCTTGGTACATCAGCCAAGATCCAAAGAAGTGGTCAAGCTGGGTAGGCATGGCGTCCGACTTCATGGACAGGTTCAGGTTTAACACAGAGAATGCTCTGGATGTGTTCTATATTCAGAATCTAAAGAAGAAGCCTACGGAAACATTTCACGAGTATGTTACTCGCTGGAGGTCCGAAGCTGCTAAGGTCAGACTTGCCTTAGAGGAGGAACAGATGAACAAATTCTTTGTCCGGGCCCAAGACCCGCAATACTATGAATGACTAATGATGATCGAGAGCCACAAATTTTCCGACATTATCAAACTGGGGGAACAAATTGAAGAAGGCATTAAGAGCGGTATGGTTACAAACTTCGAGGCCTTGCAAGCAACAAATAAGGCCTTGCAGTCCGGTGGTCTGTCCAAGAAGAGGGACGTAGGAGCCGTGATGGTTGCACAAAGGACCAAATCTCCTATCAAATACCAAACCTACCCAACACCTCCACTCACATATCGCCACTCCGAACTACCAAGCACCCTCACCACCCGCTTATCAACCACCTCCGCCTCCCATATATCAGCCTGCTTCGCCCAGATATTCCCAACCCGCACATGTCTACCAAACTTACAATGCTCAACCATCCCACTATCAGTCACCTCCTGCTCGTCAGAACTTCCCTAGACCCCGACCAAATTTTGACCGTAGGCCTCCCAAACAATATACAGCCATTGCTGAACCCATTGACCAGCTATTTGAGAGACTCAAAGCCGCCGGTTATGTCACCCCCATCCCTGCTACAACCCCTGAGAACCCTTCTCAGTGGGTTAACCCAAACAAATCCTGTGCATACCACTCCGGCATGAAAAGGCACACTATCGACGAATGTCATCTTTGAAAGACAAGATCCAGTCTCTGATCGATAATAAGATCATTGTGGCAAAGGAACCCGCCCCAAATGTCCGCGACAACCCTCTACCGGACCATAAGGGCGGGGGTATTCACATGATTGAAGTGGAGGATGATTGGGATCTCGAGGGATCCATCGGGTTGATCGCAGAAGGCAATAATCCAAAGAAACCAACAGTTACTCTCAACCCCATCATAGTCCAGATCCAACCATCTGAGGTCACTGAGGTAGATGTGTCTATCCCTCTTGAGTTCGAAGCAGCGTCATCAGCAAAGGCACTAGCACCATTTGAAGTAAAGGTGGCCGCACCGATCCTAGTGGCGATGTCCATCATGCTGTCATTCCATACAAAAGCTATACCCTGGGATTACACAGCCGAGGCTAGGAGGAAAGGCAAGGTCAGGTTCGAAGAGACTGTTGCAGTACAGGGAATGACAGGAATGGGGAAAGTCTATGCCCCTGAGTACTTAGCTGATTCCAGCAAGCAGGCCTCCAACCGGCCACCCATCATTGAGACAGGTCCAGACGACCTTTGGAGAAAAATACAGGCCAAAGAGTACTCGGACATCGACCAGCAGAAAAAAATACCAACACAGATATCCATCCTCTCACTGCTGCAGAATTCCAAGACACACAAAAATGCTCTGTTGAATGTGCTGAGTGAAGTCTACGTGCCGAGCAACATCACTGGCGGGGAAATGGCCAATATGGTAGGACAAGTATTAGAGAGCCACAAAATCACCTTCTATGAGGACGAGCTGCCACCTGAAGGGTTGGGTCACAACAAGGCCCTGCACATCACCGTGCAATGCGAAGACTATTTCATCACCAGGATCCTGGTCGACGGGGGTTCCAGCCTTAACATCTGTCCTCTGGTAACACTCAAGAAGTTGGGCAAAGGGTTGCATGAGATAAAAGAAGGAGAAATCAACGTGAAAGCCTTTGATAGGTCTCAGAGGTCCACCATCAGTGAGATTAGCCTGTGTCTTCAGATGGGACCAACCTGGTTCGATGTTGATTTTCAAGTAATACATGTGCCAGCATCCTGCAACTTGCTGCTAGGACGGCCATGGATTCACGCTGCTGGGGCCGTAGCATCAACACTACACCAGGCGGTAAAATTCGAATGGAATCACCAGGAGGTGATCATTCACGGCGACGGTAGCAACCCCATATACAGTCGCCAGACCATTCCAACGATCGGAGGGAGAAGAAAGCTAGGCGGAGAAACCTACCACCACATCGAGCGGGTCAATGCTGTCAACAACGACAAGTGGTGGGTTAACAAGATCGAGAGTATATTGAATTGGAGTGGGTACGAGCCTGGCAAAAGGACTCAGCAAAAATCTCCAAGGAATAGCTAAACCCATAACACTCAAGAAGCATGGCACCACTTTCAGCTTGGGATACGAATACACTTGGGAAGAGTTCAACAACTGGTCGCCGCCATGGCGTGGTCCTTACTACCTGCTGGAGCAGCCGATACCGCAATTAGAGCAGACCTTCCAACAGCCTGACGTCGTCTATGGGACGGACGAAGAAGAGGCACTCGCAGCAGTGAAAAACTTGTTTTTAGAGGACAATGATATGGATTGTTGTGTTATCCTTGAGGAGAAGGGGGAGGAAGGCCCTTCTATACAGGCTGTAAGCAGAGGAGCACGCCTCAATAACTGGACTATCAGGACCACCAGAGCCCAGCGAGCCTCGGGGTAGCAAGGCTAAAACAAGCATCATGCACTGTTTTTATTTACTAGATGATTTTCTTTTTTGCATTTTAATTCCCGCAATAAGATCTTCAATGTTCAAAACAGTTATGAAATTTATCAAAGCATTTCGACTTTTCTTATGAATCAACACTCATTATTATTTTCTCTCATTACTTTACTTATACAGCATTACTATTACTTATCTTGATGAACCAATGACTGTGACATGCAATGAGACAACGCAACAAACGGACATTGATTCAGAAGAAGATGACATACCAGAGGAGATCGTCAAAGAAGTTGAGAACTTTGAGAACAGACCTAAGTCCAACCTGGACGAGACAGAAATTGTTAACCTAGGAGATGAAGGAAATGTCAAGGAAACACGAATCAGTGCTCACTTGTCGCCGTCAGAAAAGAAGGAATACACCGGATTTCTAAAGGAATATGAGGACATATTCACCTGGTCGTATGATGACATGACTGGTCTAAGTACATCTATTGTGGCCCATAAACTGCCAACTGATCTGACATGTCCGCCGGTAAAGCAGAAGCTCGGGAAGTTCAAGCCTGATATGAGTTTGAAAATCAAGGAAGAAGTCACTAAGCAAGTCAAAGCTAAGGTTCTCAGGGTAGTTGAGTACCCGACATGGTTAGCCAACATAGTGCCAGTACCAAAGAAGGACGGGAAGGTCAGAGTCTGTGTCGACTACCAGGATCTCAACCGGGCCAGTTCGAAAGACGACTTCCCTTTGCCGAACATACATATCCTGATTGACAATTGTGCCAAGCATGAACTGCAGTCATTCGTGGATTATTTCGCTGGTTACCATCAGATCTGGATGGATGAAGAAGATGCTGAGAAAACGGCTTTCATTACACCGTGGGGAATGTATTGTTACAAGATGATGCCATTCGGCCTGAAGAATGCAGGGGCCACCTACATGAGGGCCATGACTACCATTTTCCATGATATGATACACAAGGAGATAGAGGTATATGTGGATGATGTTATCATCAAATCCAAGAAAGTCGCTGACCACATAAAAGATCTGAGGAAGTTTTTCAACAGATTATGGAGGTACAACCTGAAACTAAACCCCGCAAAATATGCATTTGGGGTCCCTGCCGGGAAGTTGCTTGGGTTAATTGTGAGCCGCCGAGGAATAGAACTGGATCCATCAAAAGTCAGGGCCACTCAAGAACTACCACCGCCAAAGAACAAGAAGGACGTGATGAGTTTCTTGGGAAGACTCAACTACATCAGCTGGTTCATAGCACAGTCCACAGTCATCTACGAGCCAATCTTTAAGATGTTGAAGAAGGACGCCGCTACCAAATGGACAGACGACTGTCAAAAGGCCTTCGACAGAATCAAGGAGTACCTGTCAACACCACCAGTCTTGGCCCCGCCTGAGCAGGTAGACCCTTATTACTCTACCTTGCGGTGTTGGACGGAGCTTTTGGTTGCGTTCTGGGGCAACATGATGAAACAGGAAGATAGGAACAAGCCATCTATTATCTCAGAAAGAAGTTCACTCCGTACGAGGCCCGGTATTCTCTTTTGGAGCGCACCTGCTGTGCTTTGACTTGGGTGGCTCAGAAGCTAAGGCATTACTTCTGTGCCTATACTACATATCTCATATCAAGGATGGATCCTTTAAAGTACATCTTTCAGAAGCCCATGCCCACTGGCAAGCTAGCCAAGTGGCAAATCCTGTTGAGTGAGTTCGACATTGTCTACGTAACTCAGAAATCGGTCAAGGGACAAGCACTGGCAGATCACCTTGCCGAGAATCCCGTGGATGGAGAATACGAACCCCTAAAAACGTATTTTCCTGATGAAGAGGTATCATTCGTAGGAGAAGATATTGCGGAGTCCTATGATGGTTGGAGAATGTTCTTCGATGGAGCAGCAAACTTGAAAGGAGTTGGCATAGGAGCAGTCTTGGTATCAGAAACTGGTCAGCATTATCCAGTGTCCGCCAAACTCAGGTTTCCCTGCACCAAGAATATGGCCGAATACGAAGCTTGCATCTTGGGGCTTAAAATGGCCATTGACATGAACATTCAAGAGCTGCTAGTAATTGGAGATTCAGACTTACTTATACATCAGGTACGAGAAGAATGGGCAACCAAGAACTCTAAGATACTCCCGTATCTGCATCATGTACAGGAATTGACAAAGAGGTTCACGAAGATAGAATTCCGACATGTTCCCAGAACCCAGAACGAATTCGCCGATGCATTGGCTACCCTATCATCCATGATACAACATCCCGACAAGAATTTCATTGATCCCATTCCGGTGAAAATTCATAATCAGCCTGCTTACTGTGCCCATGTTGA